>NW_007757635.1:0-767 GCF_000696425.1 Galeopterus variegatus | reverse complement strand
CTATAAATGTTAAAATTATACTAACAAATTTAATGATGTGGCTTACATCTATATTTAATATTGAAATAATTATAAAAAAATGGGAACACTATGTTCTTTGAATGTTTGGTAGAGTTTCCTTGGGAAAAACATCTAGGTCTGGTATCTTTTACCAGGGGCAAAGGTGGAAGAGTTAATGTTTGACTATTACCAGTTAAATTTCTTGAATAGTTGTCAACTTACTCAGGATTCCTATTTTACTTAAGTCTATTTAGGAATTCTATTTTATTTCATGAGAATTGTCAATTTCCTCTAACTTTTCAAATGTATTGAAGCTGCATTCCTTAAAGTTTTCATAGTATTTGCAAATGATATTTATGCTCTGATCTACACTATGATTCCCCTTCACAGTTAAATAGGCCCTGCTCTTTTCAAAAACAAAACAAAACAAAACAAAACCTTATTCACTTCTGCAAGTACATTGTTTCTTTTACTAAACTTCCCAAGAACCAGCTTTAAATACTCCATGTATTTGTGCCAGCGGGTACAAGCAGATCACATGGAGAGAGGAAGCAAGAGAGAGAGAGAAGGTGCCAGGGTCTTTTTAAGCAATGAGATCTCACGGGAACTAATAGAGCGAGAACTCACTCATTGATCCCCCCTCCCCGAGGGAGAGCATTAATCCATTCATGAGGGATCTGCCCCCATGACCCAATCAGTTTCCAACACTGCCACATTGGAGATCAAATTTCCACATGAGTTTTGGAGGGGACAACACACCCAAACTC
>NW_007757634.1:6027-6840 GCF_000696425.1 Galeopterus variegatus | reverse complement strand
CGCCGCCGCGCTCCCAAGCGGCGCACTCTCCAGTGCACCACCGGGCTAGCCCCTACACGGTTGCCTTTTGATGGTCAGGATCAACATTAAAAAACATATTCGCTATCAGGTAGATGATAACATCTGTTTTAGTTTCATTTTTTAGTAGCAAAACAGTCCATATTTTCTTTGTAATTTATCTTTGGTATCAGTATTATTCAGTTTTCTCCATCATGCCTTTTTGAAGTACATTTAAATCTTCCTTAAAATATGGTGAACGTTCTTCTAGAGAATGTCTAACTTTATTTTAATTCCTTTGATTTGTAATGCATAGCGTTAGCAATACATCTCAACATATTACTTACTTTTGTTGCTGAAGCTTGATGTTTCAAAGAGATCTCAGAAGTTTGCTTTTTAGAATAACTTCCTAGACTATGTCAGGTTTAGACTTGGGGCTTGTGCCTTCTGACTGGGGTAACTGACAGATAACTTAAATTTTCTTCATTTTGTTATATTAGGAAATGGCATAAGATGATTCTAGTTTCCCAAATTNGACTAAATTAGGATAGCAAAAGTGAAGATAAAGTGGAGCTTGGATACTATGAGCAAATCAGAGACAGAATTGTAGGTTTTATTGACTAAAGATAAAGGGATGCAAATTAATTATACAGGTTTCAACTCCAGCTAACAGAATAGTGACCATTAACAACATAATGAAATCAGTAAGCATTCTGGACTTGGTCAGTTTGAATATTCAGGTGGGGAGTTTATTGGAAATATGGATCTAGAGCTAGTGGAAGAAGTTATATTTGGGAGTCATCTACAAAGAAGCTG
>NW_007757634.1:3519-3905 GCF_000696425.1 Galeopterus variegatus | reverse complement strand
AGAGTAATACACCCTGTGATTAACATCTTTGTATCAAGATCTGCCCCTACTTTGGACTGTTTCCTTATTGCCAATAGTTATTTAAAAATAAATTGGGAAACTGGCACCTACATATATGTACACACAAACTGGCAAGTAGCAATTAAGTGCACATCTGATTTCAGCTTCTTAGCTTTCATTAGAATGAACAATTAAAATAGTGTAGGCCGAAGGAGAACAAAAGTATTACTAAAATATAATAGGGACTGTCTAAAATAGCATTTGAAAGCAAGCTCATGCTGCTCAACATTAGGAGGCAGAAGGAAGAGGGGAAAAAGAAGTTATGATAGAAAAGCCCATTTATTACTTCAACTAGGTTTTGTGGGAGACTACAGATCACATATTAG
>NW_007757634.1:0-625 GCF_000696425.1 Galeopterus variegatus | reverse complement strand
TTTTACATAATTATTGCTCATTTCATGTATTTCTTCTTTTAACTTAATGAAGACCTTTACATACATTCAGATAGTTGAAATCCACTATCACCATACAACAATTTTTCTGTACCAGTTTGTATGGAGTCCCAATCAGAAATATACCATCTATTAATTATATCCAGCAGGGGCAAATTGTAGTAAATATTCAAAATAACATTTTTCTCTTTCTTCATTCACTCAAATTTACTGTTCATCAATAAATTTATGCATTTCTACACAGATATCTTGATAGGTACATCTGGAACTACACTTAAATGTCTCTTCAAGATTTGTTTACCAAGAACAAGGTTATGTGCTTCTGTTATCACATTCTGATCACATACAATGAAAAATATATGATTTGAGTTGTATTTAGAAAAGTTTGTCATATACATACTTTTTTGCATTTTATTAGCATATGACAATACCGTATTTTAAATTCCGTTTCCCTGTTCCCTCTATTCCTTTTTTAAAAAAAATTATATTTCTTTATTTTTTCACAGCTGGCCAGTATGGGGATTTATACCTTTGACCTTGGTGTTGTAACACCACACTCTAACCTACTAAGCTAACCGGCCAGTCCCCTTTTATTCCCTTTTTAATT
>NW_007757633.1:0-6840 GCF_000696425.1 Galeopterus variegatus | reverse complement strand
TTTCCAAAAGGAAAAAGACAATAGTTCTGACAAACCTGAGGATCTGTGTGTGGCTTTGTTTTGGGGGTGTTTTTTTTTGGTTTTTGTTTTTTCATTACAGGATAGCGTTAGTGGGTTCTTTTAGTGTGGATTTTGGGGGCCATGGGAAGTGATGCTGGCCATGATAAAGGCCATTATTGACACATTCCATTTTAATACTGCAGTGTGGTTTTATTTAGTACCAAAATTTCTTTCAGTGTGGGCTAATCCATCTCCAAGATGGAACTCAGTTCCCCAAAGACATATTGAAGCATTTTTTTTTATCATCTTTTGATGTGTCCTCCTTATCTTTCCTTACCTTAGAGAGACTGTGGGATTAATATTTCTTTAGATTTATTCATACCTTTGGGTAAGTAGAGGACTCTGCTGCTGCTCTTTGAAGTCAGACGTACTTTGCAGTTTTCCATTGCAAAGCTAGATTGACAACGATTTCTCTTTAGAATCCTCCCCTTTCTTGTGTCTCCAAAGTTTAGCCGTAGCAAGGGGAAAGAGATAAAATGTTCAGAGTTTGTCCTTGCTTTCTCTCCTGGACCAACAGTCTGAGAGCAGTTGGTTGGCTGCCCTCTCTGCCTCCCTTGACTTCCAGTGCTCCTGCCTCCCATTGTCCTCCCCCCCTCCTTCCCTAGGAAGTGGAGAGAGAGGATGGCCAGCAGAGGCCCTGCCACTGCAGTACGGCTCATCTTGCTGCATCACAGCCCCTCTTGCTAGGATATGGGCTCTGGCTTGTTTTCCTGGAAGTGGTGAAGCAGTAATAAGTCATATTCCTCTCCCCAGCCCTCTTGTGACCAGCTAAGGAAAGTTGTTTATACACCCAGAAAGGGTATCACAGGACTTTGCTGGATTTGGGAGGAGAGGGTTCTGCCAAAAGCATTTTCCCCCCACTAATGCCTAGATAGCCATCACTTATTATTTCTCATTTATATTATGCTCTTAATACCCTCTCTATACAGTCTCCAGAGTCTTTCAGTAACTGAGCTGAACGGACTGCTTTCCTTCCTTGGGTGGCCAGAGAGAGAAGTAGCAGGTAACAAGAACACCCTGGGGCCCCTAACTGTAACAGAACTGGCTTTGCAGTAGTACCGCAGAGAAGATTGAAATGATCCTAACATGGATCAGCCCTTAGCCTTGGCCTTCCTCTCCAAGTGCTAAGCAGCTGCAGCTTGATGCCTGGATGTAGCATAGGAAGAGGCATCTGGTTTTGTGCTTACATTGTGTTGACAAGGGAGGTATACCACACATCTATCTCCATACCCCTTGCTACCCCACCATAGGAATGGCATGTCCCCATTCTTGCAGATGACTTTCCCCACAGCTTTCCCTTGTGGGTTGTGGTGAGTCCCAGCCTTATTTTCTTAGCAAAAGCTGAAATCTTGGAAGTTGGGTTTTTATTATTATCTTATTTGGGGGTGAGGGGTTGGGAGAAATAGGGAGGGATCTGCAAAAGGCAATTAGGTGGACTTATATTAGTGCCTCTTTCTGTGGCTTTCCCAGAAGGCAAAGATGTAGACAGAATTATATCACAGCTCTATTGGCACACCCTTGAAGAGACCACGCATGCCAATACACTTAGGTCAAAATGATGCCTGGAAAACCCCTGGCTGGTCCAGGAGGAGGCATTGCCCAGTGCCGTGTATTCTTGGGTTTAGAATCTCCTTGTGCGCTTTGAGTTCTCTTCAACCTATGGGAATTTATAGACCATCCTGAAAACCAATTTGAATCATGGGGCAAGTAATTTGTTTTGCCTTAGTGGACCCAAATCCATCACATAATTGTGTGACCCTTTTTTTTAGCCCAGTAGCAGAAACCATGTATGAAATGAGACCTGCAGCCTGACAATGACAGACGGCCTGGTTCCTGTGCAGCGCCATGTCATATTGCCAAGGTCTGCCACCTGTGGCTCCAGAGCTGCCTGCAGCGCTGATGGATCTGCTGAGCTGGCGAATGCTGGAACTCCATAACCACTCTTGTGGCGTCTGCTGCCACCTGCTGAATGAGAGCGGCTAGGCTTTTGTATAAATGCACAGTGAGAAACCAGACAACAGCATTAAAAATATATTAACAATTGGCAGATGTCAGCTCTGCCCACTTTGCACTGCTTTCGTCAGGGTTATTTTTGAAGATATATATGCAATCTGTGAACAAATAAAGTATTAAAATTTTTATAGAAAACAAGCAGTAGGATTTATTCTAAATATCTGAGTTGGAGAATAAATCCTGCACTTGCTATTCAATCTATTTTCCTTACAGGAGAGTCAGTCTCCATGGTCCTCGTGAGGTGACATTTTATGTATTCTTATTTTATTGCAGTAATAAATATAACCAAATAATAAAATAACCAAACATGCTATAAAACCTTAAAACCTTATGGAAGTTCCCCAAATCTTGAAAGTGCTCAAATTTAAAAATTTCTCTGTGTATTTTCTGGGCTTTATCAGTAATGGACATCTCTTTGTGCTTGGTAAATTCCTTGAGGCGCTCTCAGTGTAGGCACCACAAAAGGGAGCTAATGAAAAGCGTGTCCACACCATCTGATAAGCCCAGCGGCTCTCCAAGTACTGGCAGGATATCTGTTGTGCTCACCTGAAAACAGTATCTTACTTCATCCTTCCTTATTTTCTCCATAAGAAAAAATTTTACCTTTGTAAAAATTTCATCCAAGAGAAGGTTTTCGAAGAAGTCATTCATTCAGAAATTGGGAAGAAGGTTTAGGAGAGGTTAGGCAGTAGATAATTTACTCAGAATGAGCTGAAGTAAAATAATGGGTATAACATTCCTGCCTTTATAGAATTTGGACTCTTCTCATTTATTGCACTAACTAAAGTTCTAATGAATACTTAACAGTGCTTATTGGAATTCTTATTTTATTTTGGAGCAGACCCTTTATTGACTTTTTTAAGTTTATTTTTTGATCTTTTTATTTTTCTGTCCTTCTTCATTACCTTTCTAGCTGTTGCTTGTGCCTTGGCAAGTGTTTTTTTTTCAGCCACAGTGACCATTCCTGTTTTTGAAAAGATGACCGGTAAGGGGATCTTAACCCTTGACTTGGTGTTGCCAGCACCACGCTCTCCCAAGTGAGCCATGGGCTGGCCCTTCACAGTGACCATTCCTGTTTTTGAAAAGATGACCGGTAAGGGGATCTTAACCCTTGACTTGGTGTTGCCAGCACCACGCTCTCCCAAGTGAGCCATGGGCTGGCCCTTCACAGTGACCATTCCTAATGCTGCTGCTCACTTTGTGTTAACATTATTTTGATTTGGTGGAATGTTGGTTGTAGATTTCCTGTCAGTTTTGTATATATTGTATGTGTTAGTTGAGAGATGATACAAGATTTTTTTTGTAGCACACACCATGTATTTTTGTGTTGTGTCAGATACCTTCTGCTAAATGTCCAACCTGCTGTAGGTGTCTCACTTTAAATTTTGACAGGGTAGATTGCTGGTTGGTCTACTGAAAGGGAATAGACATGGAATGGTCTTTTGTGTTTTGAGGGCCATGTAAAATATGGCTCTTGCTTTGTGGACCTAATTTAAACTCTAATTAATTAATTAACTTATTTATTTACTCACAGTCAAGACATTTATATGTTCTTCAATGTAAACTGTTATGTAACTGTGCAGCAAACACTTATTTGTTGTAGATGGGAAGGAAAGAACTGTGAAAGAGTCAACGTAAGCTCTTTTTTCTTTTTGCCATCTTACTTTGCTGGCTAAAAAGGATACTGAAATTTTTCTCACAGAGATACTTATTTCTCGCAGTTTTCACTTTTGGAAAGAAAATAAGCTAAGAGAATTTGGCCATTTGGCAAAAACAAACATTCTTTTGCCCACTCCCTTTTTCTGCCGTAGGAATTAGCTACAACTTGTATTCTGAAACCCAGAATACATGCATGGTGATTAAAAATAAGGCAGTTTCATGTCTATTTTTCCTAACCCGAGTCATTTAAGAGCCACTTCAGCCACCACTTTGGCTGCCAGGTCCTTGAGATGTGACTACAAGTTTGATAGGAGAATCAGCTTCCCTTGAGGTTGTTCTCAGCTATTTCTGGCCAGTGTACATTGCAAGGCAGCTCACTTCCTCTGTCAGAGATGGAACATGTGGGGGCTGGCCCATGGCTTACTTGGGAGAGTGTGGTGCTGATAACACCAAGGCCACGGGTTTGGATCCCTAAATAGGGATGGCCGGTTCGCTCACTTGGGAGAGCGTGGTGCTGACAACACCAAGTCAAGGGTTAAGATCCCCTTACCAGTCATCTTTTTTTTTTTAAAAAAGATGGAACATGTGACTGGAGATACTGCTTGGGCAGATGTATGGTGTTTATTGTTCGACAATAATAGTAGTAATAATATTTTGGAATACTATGGACTTGACCTCTATAGCAGTGATTTTAAGTTCTTTGGACCGTGACCTATAGTAAGAAATATAGTTTACATTATGATCCACTTTATACATACAAATAAATACATATAATTGAACCAAAAGTTTCACAGAACAGTACTTACCCATACCACATACCTCTGTTGCATTTTATTTAATTTAAAAAATGCTGGCTGATTTCACGACCCAATTGTGGGTTCTGACCCATATTTATTTTGAAAACCACTGTTCTAGGGATGCCAAAAACTTGACATTTGCTGCGTCTTTCCAAAAAAGAAATGAATATGCAAGTATAAAATATTTGTTCATCCCTTCCTGATTGCTGCAATGAGAGACGCCATGGTAGAGTGAAAAAGGGTAAATAGGGGCTCAGAAAATTTAGATTCTACTTCTGAGCTTTGCTATTTTTGAACCAGGTCATCTTGACATGGAACCCCATAGAGTTGACAGAAAGAAGCTCTAGAAATCATCTTATACAGCTCACTCAACATTTAAACCTATTTTAGGAACATACTTTGAAGTCTGATCTAGTTAGGTGGTATTGAGAGACAGTTTAGCATTGGGTTAAAAGTGAGGGCTAGAATGAGATGTGTGTAGAACACTTATGCCTGGCACAAAGTAATGGCCATATTGTAGTGCCATAAGAATTAGTATTCTCGGGGCCGGCCCGTGGCTCACTCAGGAGAGTGCGGTGCTGACAACACCAAGGCCACGAGTTTGGAACCCATATAGGGATGGCCGTTTAGCTCACTTGGGAGAGCGTGGTGCTGACAACACCAAGGCCACGAGTTTGGAACCCATATAGGGATGGCCGTTTAGCTCACTTGGGAGAGCGTGGTGCTGACAACACCAAGGCCACGAGTTTGGAACCCATATAGGGATGGCCGTTTAGCTCACTTGGGAGAGCGTGGTGCTGACAACACCAAGTCAAGGGTTAAGATCCCCTTACCGGTCATCTTTTAAGAAAACAAAACAAAACAAAAAAAGAGTATTCTCTGAGCCTTAACTTCATCATTTGTAAAGAGGAACTGACACCTGATGAAGAAAACAAATTTAAGGATATTTTGCTCTCCTCCTGGGTTCCATCCTTTTAGAAAAAGAAATAAGTTTTTCTTTATTTTCTTGAGTTAGAGGTTTACTGTTCCCTAGGTATCTCAGAAACAGTTGGTCTCGAAAGTCAGAACTATGTTTGAATTCTACCTCGGCTTCTCTGTCTTTCTGGTCAGGAATCCTTTGTCAAGTTCATTAAATGTTGAAATCTCAGTTTCTTACCTGTAAAATGGAGCAGGGGAGGGCTGAGGGAAAGAGTTTGATGATCATGTCTGTTCTTTCTTATCGTTAAAGCATTAGCAAAATGTCTTTGAATTGCCTAGAGCAGTGTCTGGCCCTTAATTGCTTCTTGAATGGGATCTATTATGTATTATAGAAAGCTGGAAACCAAAACACATTCAAGGAGCCAGTTAGAAGAGTGTCTGTTTCCAGGACTCTGGCTATGAGGAGCAGTATACAGATGGGGAAGTCAGGAGTAGTCATCTTACCTAGCAGGCTTGCAGATGTCTATGGAGTGTGCTTTATTGAATGGGCCAGCAGTGGAAGGGTTGGGTGGGGGACTGTGAGCAACTAAGAAAGTGCTTGTTGGCCAGATGAGGGGACAGGAGTGATGAGGAGCTCTGAGGGCCAAGGTTAGACTTTGCCATCTCCGAGCAGGAGGTGAGCTGTTGGGCTTTCTCTCTGTTTAAGGGGCTTCAAAGTGGCAGGGAGCCAGTTCACCCTTCACGCCCCATCTTACCTCTCCAGAGAACCCATTTTCCAGTAAGCTATAAAAGTACATCTCTGGAGTGAGGGCATGAGAGGTGCCTCACAGGAAATGGAGTTGGAAGGAAAAGAAAAGGGACATCAAGGAAGAGATCTATGGGAAACCTAGGCTGAGGCAAGGATGTTTCTGCCCAGCTTTTTCGTTCTTCAATTCTAGGGGACTGTTATTTTTCCTTGAGATGTGTGTTCTTTAAAAGAAACTAACTGCCACTAGATGGCACACAGATCCCAGCACTGTTCTGACTGCAAATTATTATTATTTTAAAGATTTTTTTCAAAAGATAGGCTATTAATGTGTTGTTTTTAAAAATAAAATATGATTGCGACCTTTTTTAGCATTTGATTTTATAAAGGAATAAAGGATGAAAAAATTAAAATTCAAAATCTGTATGTTTTGTGAACTCAGTTTGTGCTATAGAGAAAGCCTAATTTTTGAGGTACACAATGATTAACAGTCTTTGTTCATGTGTGGGTGATATCTAAAATTTGACTCTCATTCACATATGCTTCATTTAATTTATTGAGATTTTTAAAATGTTGCTTTGTAGTAAATATTTTAAAGATGAGAGTAGTCTGCCCCAGAGCGATAATGTCTTTCTTTTTCCTTTTTTC
>NW_007757632.1:6423-6840 GCF_000696425.1 Galeopterus variegatus | reverse complement strand
TGATGTTCCCTCTCACCACTGCCATTCAACATTGTACTGAAAACTTCCAGTAATGCAATAAGATGAGAAAATGAAATAAAACCTATAAAGATTGAGAAGAAAGAAATAAAACTGTCTTCGTTCAGAGATAACATGATTGTGTATGTAGAAAATCCCAAAGAATCAACAAGAGAACTCTTTGAAGTAGTAAGCAATTATAGCAAGACTACAGGGTACAAGGTTAATATACAAAAGTCAATTGCTTTTCTACATACCAGCAATAAATAATTAGAATTTAAAATTTAAAACACAATTTACATTAGTAACAAGAAATGAAATACTTAGACATAAATCTAGAATATATGTACTGGATCTATATGAGTAAAAATACAAAATTGTGAAGAAAGAAATTAAAGAAGATCTAAATAAGTGGAGAGA
>NW_007757632.1:0-672 GCF_000696425.1 Galeopterus variegatus | reverse complement strand
ATCTCTAGCCACTTCTTTTTTTAGCATTTTAGACCCTTATAAGGAGCTCAGTTTTGTTTTGTTTTTTTTCGATTCCATTATCTGGCTCCCACCTATTCAACTTAAAAAAAATTTTTTTATTAGCATATTGATCATTACAAATCATAATCCTTCCCCATGCCCTCCACCCAATCTATCACTACCCAGCGCCCATCCCTCAGTCCCCCCCCATCACTAGTATCTTTCAGTTTGTTCTTTCCTTCTGAAAGTTCAACACACTACTGTGGTCTTTTCTTTCTTTTCTTTTCTCCTTCCTTCCTTCCTTCTTTCATAGCACCCAGTTATGAGTGAGCACATGCATTATTTCACTTTCTGTGTCTGCCTTATTTCACGTAACAATTTTCTCCAGGCTCATCCATGTTGCTGCAGATGGCAAAATTTCATTCTTTTTATGGCTGAATAATATTCTGCTGTGTATATATACCTCATTTTTCTTATCTGGTCATTTGTTGATGAACACTTAGGTTTGTTTCATATCTCAGCTATTGTAAATAGAGTTGCAATGAACATAGAAATGCGAAAAAAACAACAACAACATAGAAATGCGGGTATCCCTTTGACATGATAATTTCCATTCCTTTGGATATATACCCAGGAGTGGGATTGCTGGGTCATATGGTACTTCTACCTGTA
>NW_007757631.1:6190-6840 GCF_000696425.1 Galeopterus variegatus | reverse complement strand
GATTCTTGTTTTTACTCAAAAATAGTAAGATAAATATTCAGAAATAAAAATAACAGAATAGTGTTTAAGCAGGTTCTAATGACATCAGTTGCCCATAATGACATCTGCTGAGGATAGTAACGTGGAGTTTCGATTTTAACATTTGCAGAGGATCCAGGATGAGGAGGTGGATGAGTTTCCTGTGTGTGGTTGGGAGACTCCAAGAGCTATACTTAGTAAAAGAGGAATCTAGATAAAAATCTTTCCTGTGAAAGACGACCAGGGCATTTGTCGTCTTTCAGTCCTGGTTCTAGTGGAGGGCTATGAGTACAATCCTTTGATAATACATATCTCAAAATTTCACAGAAGTTTAGGGCTTGACTATGAATTTTATGCATGGTCCAAAAATATTCCAGCTGATACATTTTGAAGCGGTCCCAGGCTCACAGGGCTTGCAGGTCTAGCTGAAGGAAATGCAGTATTGTGTGCAGTTATACACCCAAAAACCAGGCCTCAGAATCCACCCAGAAAATGACCCATTGAAAACAACATAAACTCACAAAGACATAGAATACCACTAGCTAAGGAAACAGAGAAAAAAACATTGCCATCATCCTGCAAACTTTAGAGCTGGGTATTTGTAAATATGGGCTACAGATAAGGATGTTTCA
>NW_007757631.1:0-814 GCF_000696425.1 Galeopterus variegatus | reverse complement strand
GGGGACTGTGGTGTGGGATCCTAAATTAGATCCTAGAGCAGAAAGGACATTAATGGAGAAACCGGCGAATAAGCCGGAGTTTCATTTAGAAAAAACGATTTGAAGCAAAGCCAAGACCGCAGCATGGAAAGGAAAGGTTAGACTCTTCAATAAGTGGGCAGGATCGATCGGATATCTGTACGGAAAAAAATCATCTTGATCTCTACTTTTTACCTTACATAAAAATCAATTCCAGATGGATTACAGGTCTAGATGTGAAAACAAGAAAGCTTTTCAAAGAAAGCATAGGAGTATATCTGTGTAATCTTGGTGTAGGCAGATTTCTTAAACAAGACCTACACTGGGAAGACAGATAAATTGGATTGTATTAGAATTAAGGACCTCTGTTTATCAGAAGACACAATCAAGGGCGTGAGAAGATAGCAGACCTGGGGGAATACACATCTCCAACGAAGAACGCCTAGCCAAATTTCAAATTAATAAGGAAAAAGACAACCCAACAGAAAATGGGGTAAATGTTTTGAGGCAAGGCATATCATCCACGTGGTACTTTGGTTAGCTATCATTATATGTTCACCAGGAGAGAGAAAACCCCCAAAGTGCCAAAAGTCAGCGAGGACATGGAGTGACCCCCTCTCCTGACTGCCACAAGTGGAGATGTCTGTTACGGTCTCTTTGGGAGCACGTTTGGCATTATCCATTGACACTGAAACCAAGTATATTTTATGACCGTGCTGTTCCTTTCCCTGGAACAGACCCCACAGAAACACGTGCATGTCACACCAGGAGCCACATATGGGGACATTCACAGAAG
>NW_007757630.1:6069-6840 GCF_000696425.1 Galeopterus variegatus | reverse complement strand
TAATGGCTTTGGGAAATTGGAGAGAATTATACAAATTGTATACATAGTTTATTCTTAATTTTTTGAAACCAAGACATGCACACACAATACAGATATGGATAACATATTTTAAGTATGAAATATCTCTATATTGCTATGAACAACATTGTGGTCTACCACTATATTACAATATATTGAGTGATTTTTTTTTTCTGTCTTAATTTTTGTATCTCTATATTTCACGAGTGGTCAATGTGAGTGCGTATGATAATAAGAAAAAAAATTTTCAATATCTTCAGAATGTACAGTTCAGCAACTTCCATTGGGAAGAATAATTGGGAATGAAATCCAGCCATTACTGCCACTCAAGTAGAATCAAAACAGCATACACAAGAAATATACATTGAGGCAGTAGCAAAAATTCACTCTAGAATTACATCTAGCAAGCTAAGAGAGTAGCAGGAAAATAATTAATCATAGCAAAATTACTAAAACAAAGTATATGGACTAGTACACTGTCCCCTGACAGTAGTACTATAACCCCTAATATAGATCGTTCATTCAGTTGTAATAAAGCAGGTTAATTTCTCATTCATAAACATAATGCTCTCCTTCATACCCCATTACTTTTGTTATTGTTGTTGCTCTATCTCATTATCCCCTAAATTCAAGGAAGAAAACACACAAACACACACCACTGCTATCTCACTGTCATCTATTATTCAAGAAAAGTTTCATTGAATAAATGTCTGCTCAGAGGCTGTAAGCAAATTTCATTTATGAACAGTACTG
>NW_007757630.1:0-835 GCF_000696425.1 Galeopterus variegatus | reverse complement strand
AAATAAAGCGAAGGTTATCTTTTATAGGAAACTTTCAAACTTAGTAACAAAAATTTTAAGATATATTCTAAAGTAATGATGTAAAACATAATTGCATATCTAAATCACATGGGGAATTGTTTAAAGGTTCCTAACTCTCATGAGACCTAATAATAATAATGGTGATAATAATAAAAATGACAGCAGCAAGTAATTACATTATTATTATGCACCAGGAACTGTTTTAAGCATTTTGCATATATTTACCTAATTAAACTTCACAATAATCTCTGAATTAGGTGCAGCTGTTAAACCCATAAAACTATATCAGGTGCAGCTGTTAAACCCATAAAACTATATCAGGAAATTGAGGCATACAAAGATCAAGTATTTTGCCCAATATCAAACAGGTTATTGAACCTAGGCAAACACACTTTTTCTTCACCCCTACGCCATTCTGCCTTTCTAGATATCAGAATATCTAGACTTAGGGTCTAGATTTAAAATTTTTCCACTTCGCTCCTTTGCAACCATCCCAGAATCAGCCAGTAAATCAGGCTGGAGACCTGCAGCTTTACAGTTTCCATTTCACTAAAAGGGAAACAAAAAAATAAAAACAAGCTTTCTACATTGGAACTTTAGGAAACAGAATAATGAAAATGCCAAATAATTAATAAATCAAATACCCAACCTGCCTGTGCCTTTTTAAAACATGTACTTTGTTTTCTCACTCTAAATGGTTCCTTACATAGTCAGATGGGTGACATTTCTAAATACATAAAGGCGGATCTTGGAAAAGTCTACTTCAGTGGTTCTCACACTTTCTGGTTCCAGGACTCTTTTACACTCTTAAAAA
>NW_007757629.1:5583-6841 GCF_000696425.1 Galeopterus variegatus | reverse complement strand
AATCTGCTCAGATGGCCATGCTTTACATAACTGCCTCGAAATCTTTATGCCAGAAACTGATTGCTCCTGGCTATGCAAGTTAATTTGCAAGTGACCTTTTATCCTTCTCTAGAAACTGTTTAACCATAAACATTCTGGGTGGCAACCTTTACTTTGAATGTCCTGTCTTTGTCTCTCCTCAAGATATTATCATATCTTTACATTCCAGACCCTTTGCAGCATGCCTGCCTTCTCCTATATAAGATGTAACCTAAGAATCAATAAACGAGACTTGATCAGAATACTGTCTTGTCTCCCATCTCTCTCGTCTCTTGTCCCATCCAATTCCCACTCCCCCCTCCAGGGTCTGCGTTGAATATCCCGCGGGTCGGGACAGTCTTTGTCCAAAGAAAGTGTATAAAAACTCTCATGTCAAGGAGCTAGGGGCCGCTTTTCCAAAAGACAAAGCGACCCAGCATGCTGAAGTAAAACTCCTCTTGCTTAAATTGCAGCGATCTCTTGTCTTGTGGTCTCTGTGAGGTGAGTCACTCCAGCGTGTAGGATTTGTGCTTGGTGCATGGGTCTTACATTCTCATGCAAGTGGGGTTTGAAAGACATTTCTTTGTATCTCATAGTTTCCCTGAAAAAGATTCATCCATCCAGTTCAGTTTAGTAAATGTAAATAGAACACCTCGGAAAGATCGTTTCAAGTTGTAAACAACCATGACATGCATAGGTTTCCTTATGTGACAAGGTTATATTTCATGATTACATAGGGAAGTAATAAAGACACAGCATTGCATGGCTAGGGCTTTTGGAAGAACAGAAACTGATCCCTCAGAACTCAATTTAGTTTTAGCAACTGGCTTTTCCTCTAAGAAGCAAAATCTGCCCTTGAGGTGTCTCAGCTACTCTCAGTAATTTCTCCACTTCTCTACATTGTCAACTCCTATTCTTTATTCTTCCTCTTACCATCTCAAGCTTTGGGTGTTTCATGAATTCTCTTGCCTCATGACCTCTATTAAACCCTGGCCTCTATGGCTTCATGGCTTTTTCTTACATGTATGTGAATTTCAGTCTTGCACCCTATCACCAAATGCTGACTTCTTTTGTGTATGTCATATTAACTTTTTTCAGAAGAGGATCTGATTGCTTTAGTTATTACTATTGGCCATGTTGGCTAAGCTCTTCTCTTTGGACATTGTAGAAGCTGCAATAAAGTCATTTGATCAGGCCTGGTCTAATAAGCTGTGGCCAGAGTGACAGGGTCATTTAAAGC
>NW_007757629.1:0-5036 GCF_000696425.1 Galeopterus variegatus | reverse complement strand
AAGTCATTTGATCAGGCCTGGTCTAATAAGCTGTGGCCAGAGTGACAGGGTCATTTAAAGCTTTTTCTCAGAAAGGCCATTGCAAGTGTAAGACACTTACTGTCATTCATTTATTCATTATCAGCTAATTTCTGAGCATCTGTGATGTACCAGGCACTGTTCTAGGCATCATGGTTTATTTCAGTATCTATAGCTACATCACAAACCACCCCAATACCTAGTAGTTTAAAACAATGATCTTTTATTGTCTCCCATAATTCTTTGGCTTGACTGGGTTCAGCTTGAAGGTTCTTCTTGTAATGTAATGGTTGGTGGTGGCTGAGTCATCCAAGTACTCAATTGGGCTGGAACATCCAAGGTGGCTCACTCACATGGTTGGCAGTTGGTACTGGCTGTTGGCTGGGATCTTGGCTGAAACTGTCAAATAGGACACCTCAACTTTCCATGTAGCTCTCCATGTGGCATGAGCTTCCACAGTAAAGTTGCTGGGTTTTAAGAGCAAGGAAATGAAAGCTAAATACCTGAACTAGGGACTCTAGATTCTATTGGTCAAAAGCCACAACAGCCACAGGGTTGGCCTACATCCAAGGAGAGGGAGAATAAACTCCACATTTTGATGGAGAAGTAGAATGTACATACAGGTAGAGAATGGATCAATTATGGTGATCTGATAATATCTACCACAGTCATCCCTATGACCTTAACAGTTTATGTCTCTCTCATATGCAAAATTATGCTCATCTCTTCCCCCGAAGTCACATTCCATTATGGCATTGTTGCAAACTCCAGAAACTTATCATGTAAGTCAAGTCCAAATATGAAGAGCTCCTTGAATGTGGTCCCTTTGGTGCAGCTCCTACTCTACAGTTCTGTGGGTGCAGAGGTCTCTGAACTCAAAATACAAGTTATCCCTTTACCCAGCAAACAACAGTGAGAAGGGCACAGGAGGATCACCACAGACATCCCCAATCCAAAAGAAGGTGAGTATACGTCTGCNAAGGGCACAGGAGGATCACCACAGACATCCCCAATCCAAAAGAAGGTGAGTATACGTCTGCTAGATGGAGAAGGCAGGGAAGAGAATCTTAGCAGAAAGAGTATGCTTAAAAAGAGAAGTCTGGGGGCACCATGGTAAGAAAGTGGGTTGAGTGGAATGAAGCTGCAAAATGAGCCTGGAAGAGCATGTGAAGAGGTGATATGGAGTTTGACCTTCACCATGGAGGTGATTTAGAATTAGTGGAGGTTTTTATTGTTTTTTAATTTAAATTTAAATTTTATTTATTTTTCTTTTTGGAAGCTGGCTGATAAGGGGATCTGAACCTTTAACCTTGGTGTTATCAGTACCACACTCTAACCAAGTGAGCTAACCAGCCAGCCCAGTGGAGGTTATTAAATAGGAAATTCTCCCTATCCAATTGTCTTTTGGAAAGATAACTTAGACTGTAGTGTGGAAACAATTGGGGAAGGGGATGTAGTTAAGATTTCAGATAAAGAGAAAGATTGGAGAGGGTCTTATACTACTAAATAGGAAATTCTCCCTATCCAATTGTCTTTTGGAAAGATAACTTAGACTGTAGTGTGGAGACAATTGGGGAAGGGGATGTAGTTAAGATTTCAGATATAGAGAAAGATTGGAGAGGGTCTTATACTACAGGAAAGAGAAGATGAGGAAATCTAGGTGACATTAATGTTTTGTCTTTATGGCACTAACTTTTCAGAGGAGAAAATACAAGGTTGTGGTATGGAATTAGATAGAACTTAATATAACTCATTTTTGCTTCTCTACCTGGTTTTGTTACCTGGGCAAGTGTTCTTCAATCTCTTGGCCCCAATTTTGTCTCTGAAAATAATGGTGTCTCCTTTTTGGGTCATTGTGAGGCTCACATTGGATAACACACATAAAGCAGTTAGCATGAGCCTGGCACAAAGTAGGCACTCCATAGACATTGGGAATGGTGATGATGATGGTACTAATATAATAGCACATGGTGTGCAAAATAGATCTAAGTTAAGTCTTCTCAATCTTATTAAATAGTAGTGAAAATAGCTTGGATTGGGAAACAGAAGGGGCTAAGTCTCAACACTACCACTCACCAGCAGTGTCATTTTGGAAGACAAACAAATTTGTGAGCCCCAGTTTCCTTATCTACAAAATGGGGGCCTTGATGCCTGCACTGTCTCCATATTGGGCTGTTGAGATGTTCAAGGTGGGATAAGACACACGAAAACCTTTTTGTAAATGATGAGGCTCCCATTACATAGAAAGTACTGTTTATCTGATTGTCCCTATAACTGCAATTCAACATAATTACATTTTTTGCTTTGTTACTTCTGGTATGTCATTTAAGTTCTAAGACTACCAAATTAGAAAATTAAAAATCAAAAGAGGCAAATTTCACAACCAAGAGAGTAGCACTCAGCAAGCTCTGAATTCACCTTCACACTTCTTTTGGTTCCTGTGACACATCTCCCCTTGGCACATCTCCTCTTGGCACATCTCCCCTCACAAGGGCCGCAGGGCTGCAGCCACGTTCCCACCCAGATGAGAACAGTGGGATGTGGTTGCCTTGGAAAACCAGACAGGGAAAAAATGAACAGAGGTTCTGCTCCCTGATGTGCCTACAGCTGGTGTCCTAGCTTTAAAAAGGTAGACTTGTGTAGTGTCTGTCCCACAGATGCCAATGAAATCTGTGCTAATGCAGAGAAATGTCATGCCAAAACCACATTTTAGTATTTGGGAATTTACTTCATATTAGCTATACCAGTAGTTTGCATACCAGAGTGGCTGCCTAAGACTCCCTTTGGGGAAATTGTAAACAATTTTATTTATTCAAAAAATATTTATTATATCTGTGACATGTACTAGCACTAACATATACTCCAGATACGAGGATACAGCAGTGAACAGGACAAAGTTTGGGCTCACATGGAGCTTACACTTGAGTGTGGGGAGATAAGTGATAAACACATGAATGTATAATATGTCAGATGGTGACAAGTGCTATGAATAATAATAAAGCAGGATGAGGGCCATAGAGGTGATGGGGATGGGAATAAGTTATTTTAAACAGGTGGGGAGCCTTCTCTGATAAGGTAACATATGAGTAGAGCCCTGAAGGAAGTTAGAAGTAAAGGCAAGTGGATATCTGGGCAAAGAGCCATTATACAGAAGGAATAGCATATGCAAAAGTCCCGAGGTTGTAGCATGCTTGTTTTACTTTTTTTCTTCTTCAGGAAACAGCAGTGAGACGAGTAAAAGAGATGAGTAGGTTGGGGTGGGGAGAAAGAGTTAATAGATGAGAACAGGGAGCTGGGGGCTGGGTACAGATTACAAAGGGCCTTTAGGCCATAAAAAAGATTAAGGACCTTGCACTGAGTGAGATAGGAAGACATTGAAAGTTTTAGCAGATGAGCGACATGATCTGACTTTGGTTTTTAAAAGATCACTCTTGCTGTCATGTGGAGGAGAATAAACTATAAGAGAGGAAGCAAAGATGGACACAGGGAGACTTGTACTTATTTGTCCAATTTGGGGTGAGATATGATGGTCGTTGGGACTAGGGGGCTACTGGTGGAGAGGCAATAAGTATGTATATTTTTTATTGCCTCTACCTCTCACTCAAGGTCTAATTTAGTGCATTTAGGATAAGAACAGGGAATCTGTATTTTTTAAAAAGTTCTCTAGGTGAATCTTTGGCACGGTCAGTTTTCAAAACCAGTGGCTTGGGATAAAAAAATCACAGCCCCCTTTCTTCTGAGGTCTTCCCTCCTCCTACCTCTGTTCTTACCTCCTTCACTAGCTCTGGTCTTCTGCCTCTCGGCCTCTTCTGCATAGCTCAGCTGCCTTCGTTATCTCCCCACACTCAAATGTAAACTCCATGTGAGCCAAATGTTGCTTCCATATTTTGGCTATTGTGAATAATGCTTTATCTGTCTTCCATGGTTATTCTGAGCTATTGTCAACCTGCCAAACCCCAGGCAGCTGCCCGCCCACACCCTGGAGGTTACACCTACATTGCAGCTGGATTTCTCTTCCCCTAATGCTTTTTCTTTTCAACTTATTATTTCCCTACCAGAATCCTTCCAATTGTTCTGCCTTGCCTCCTAGATAAAGCCTAGTCTCCCAGCCGCTTACAGTCTGGTCCCAATCAGTCATCCTACTTGTGGGATCATCTCATTGTTCTTGTCTGAAATTCACCTGCAGGAGGCCAAAATGACTTATTTGCTTTGCTTCAGAAATGACATGGAAGTTCCCATTTCTGCCTCTTTTTTTCCTACTTGTGGGATCATCTCATTGTTCTTGTCTGAAATTCACCTGCAGGAGGCCAAAATGATTTATTTGCTTTGCTTCAGAAATGACATGGAAGTTCCCATTTCTGCCTCTTTTTCCCAAACAATTCATTTCATCAGCCACGCTGATCTCTTTACTTTCAGCCTTACCAAATTCTATGCATCCTGCAAAGCAGTACTCAAATTCTTATTGAAAGAATATTAAAAATATTATAAAATATTAAAAATATTTTTAAATGTTTGAATGGTTAATCCACGCACATGGTTCAAAATCCAAAAGGTTAAATAAGGATATTACTATGGTTTGAATGTGTCCCCCCAAAGTTCATGTGTTGGAAACTTGCTTCCCAAAGTGGTGGTGTTGGGAGGTGGGGCCTGAGGGGAGGTGTTTGGGTCACAGGAGCAGGTGGAACAATGTGGATAATATGCTACCATTAGTAAAAAAAAAGAAAAAGAAAAAGACTTCCCAGTCTCCAGAACCATGAGCCAATGAATTTCTATTCATTATACATTGCCCAGTCTCAGGTGTTCTGTTATATCAGCACAAAATGGACTAAGACAGATACACATTTAAAAGTGATTCTTCTGGGGGCCGGCCTGTGGCTCACTCGGGAGAGTGCGGTGCTGATAACACCAAGGCCACGGGTTTGGATCCCATATACGGATGGCCGGTTTGCTCACTGGGTGAGCGTGGTGCTGACAACACCAAGTCAAGGGTTAAGATCCCCTTACCGGTCATCTTTAAG
>NW_007757628.1:6496-6841 GCF_000696425.1 Galeopterus variegatus | reverse complement strand
AAGGTTTTTGGTTTCCAAACTTTTGGAATCAAAAGCAAACCAAATTTCAGAGACATTATTTTCTGCCCCACTGCAATGACTAAATTGAGAAGTTATCTGGGCACTATTTATAGAAAACTGTGGGAAACTACTTCTGTTGGACCTTTCCTAAGGCAACACTCTGGAAAAGAAAGATAAACTCGTATGAATGGGCTGAGGAGCCTGTTGACCCACCCAATAACATTGGAATGTTTCTGAGGTACACATTTTCAAAGATACTCTACAAAATCCAAAGAGTGCGTTATTCTATCCCATTTGACAGTGGAGAGTTACTGTATTTTAGCATATTTCCAAACATTGTGAAAT
>NW_007757628.1:0-885 GCF_000696425.1 Galeopterus variegatus | reverse complement strand
GACTTTCTGGAGTTCACAAGTCTGTGTAGAGGTTGGGCAGGGCCTGGCAGTAATCTCCACCGTCCCTCAGAAAGTCCATAAATGTGTGACCAAGTACACTGAGGAACTGAAGGATATGTTCACTCATTGGTGAATGTACCCTAATCAGATAGCTGGTCTCGAGGCAGATATGTCACTACCCAATGCGCAGCTCTGAGGAAAGCAGGCCCATTACCACCTGGGCCCCACACATGGCTTATGTGGCTTGCTTTTGTCACAAACCCTTCCATTCTGTCTTTTGTTCTCACAGTGAATGGAAAAGGACAATCCAGGCCACAATCAAGATCAGGGGATCCAGCTTCCAGTCAAGATGGTGGAATAGACAGTCCCCAACATCACTCTCTCCCACAAATCAACCAATTTACAACTGTTAAAAAGTGAGGGCAACAAAGCTGGGGCTGCTAAAGCTCAGGGGAAGAGGAGGAGACCCCTACAGAGTTCATGAAGGCAGGAGAAGCCACAATGAGGAAAAGAAAAAACTGCTCCAACCATTTTGAGCCCCAGCACCTTCAAGGCTGGAGGTGGTGAACACATGGAGCAGGAGCTGGGAAAAGCTGAGCTGTGCCCTTCGGATGAAGTTGCTTGGAGGCTTCAGGGGAGAAGGGGGCCTTGGTGGCCCCCTGGCAAGCAAGACTACTAATAGGGTTCCCATGTACCCACATAGGAATGAGGAGCCACAACAACTGAAAAAAAGGAGCCACTCAGAGGCCGGTGAGTCATCACAAGGGACTGGCCCATGGTCCACCCCATGCGAAGTGTTTGTAGGGTGGGCAATGGAGGAGACGGGCCACCAGGAGTACATTGGGGCACAGCAAGGACAGCTGATCTGACCCCCAATCAGGGTAG
>NW_007757627.1:5254-6841 GCF_000696425.1 Galeopterus variegatus | reverse complement strand
GTATATTCTTACATTTCTCTCAGCAATGTTTTGCAGTTTTCAGCATACAGATGTTTTACATCTCATGTTAGATTTATACCTAAATGTTTTATCTTTTGATACTATTATATTATTGTTTATAAGTAATTTTTGATTGTTCATGGATAGAATTATAGAAGTTGTTTGATTTTTGAATATTAATCTTATATTTTATATTTATCTTGTAAACTTGTTAAAGTCATTTATTAATTAAGTAGCTTTTATATAGATCTCATCACCTTTTCTACATAGACTATCATGTTGTCTGTAAATAAAGATATTTGTACTTCTTTCTTTCCAATCTGGATGGCTTTAATTTCTTTTTTCTTACCTTAGTTCCAGTGCAATGATGAATAGGAATGGTGACAGCAAATGTCTTTGTCTCATTCCTCATTATGTGTTCAAGTTCACAATTTTTTTCTTCTTGAGTGTTTAATCTGCTGCAAATTCATTCGGTGTATTTTTCATCTTTCACATTATAATTAGCATCCCTAGAAGTTCTATTTGGATATTTTTTCTATATCTTTTGTTGTACATAGCTAACACAGTTGTAATACATTTTTCATGTGTTTGTTAATTTTAAAATTTCTGTCAGTTTTGGGTCAGTTTTGATTAGTTAGTCTCCTCATTATCAGTTTTATTCTCCTGCTTCTTTCCATGTTTGGTAATTTTTGATCAGTGTGAGATATTGTAAGTTTTACCTTGTTGGGTCCTTGATATTTTTGTATTTCTATAAATATTAAGGAGCATGGTTCTGGAACAGTTAAGTTACTTGAAAGCAGTTTGGTTCTTTCCAGTCTTGCTTCTACAATTCATTAGATGGGACAAGGACAGTGCTCAATCTAGGACTAGTTTGTCCTCACTACTGAGGCAAGACCCTTCTTTGTATTCTACCCAATGCCTGTGAATCATGAGGTTTTCCAGTCTGTGTGTCTGGGACTGTTACCTGTAATCCTTTGGGTAGTTTATCTCCTGTCTTAGGTAGTTTCTTCACATACATGATCTGATCACTACTCAGCTGAACACTAAATAGAGACCCTTTGTGGATCTCCAAAGTGAAGCTTTTTCTCTGGTAGTCTGATGTGCAAACTCTTGCTGCTTTGATTTTCTGGATTGTCAGCTCTGCTGCCTCCACTGTTGTAGCCTAATAGGCTGTCCCTGAGAGAGTCTTTAGTTAATTAATCTCTCTCAGTGTTACATCCTGGAAATTTTTTCAAGGCACAAAGCTAAGCCATCCTACTGCTGTGGCAATGTAGGAATCAGCTGATTTCTTATTGTCTCTGAGATCATTATCCTTCATTGCCTGATGTCAAGCATCTAAAAAACTATAGCTTCATATAATTTGTCTCTGTTTTAGTTAATTCAGGCAGTAAATCTGGTGCCTATTTCTCCATCTTGGCTGGAAGTAGTAGGGAATTCTTATGAAATGTTAATCATCTCTTTAGTTTCTATCTTTCCACAGGAATCTGGCACATTTTGCCAAAAGGAAGAAGTAAGAGAAACACACCCAGATTCAAAGTTCTTCAACTTATTCTAATTTAGGCAACTTAGAAATTTCTTTTACTTTTT
>NW_007757627.1:0-847 GCF_000696425.1 Galeopterus variegatus | reverse complement strand
AACCGGCCTGATTCAGTGTTTGGTACTATACATGCTTTCTAGCATCAGTGGTGAGTTGCTTTTCACGGGAACATGGTATACTGGAAGTCCACGGCATGAGATGGCTCATGAATTTCTTAAATTATCTTATGTGATCATCTGGCATGAAGTGTCTAGTAAAGACAGAGCATTCGTGAGCCAACTGGCTGTTGCAGGAGATCGTTAGAGTAGGAATGATAGCCACAAGTAATGTGAGATGCGCCAGCAACTTTTGACTAAATCTGTGAGCCTAAAGAGAGAAAATTTCTTCGTCAGGTTTTAAATTCTTGGCTCAAGAAATACGGAGAAGGCCAAGAAGCTATTCTACTATGCTAATATAATCTCTTCTCTCTGTAGTCACAGAAGCTTATGTCCCTCGAAATCAGACACAATTTAAGTTTAATTCATAGTCTTCCAAGGTTTTTTATTTGAAATTTAATACATTGAATAGTAATGACTGAAACCTTGAAAAATAAAATAAATGGAAATATTGGGTAAATTCAGGCAAAAATATATAGTCTGATATTTTAACCTATGGATTCTCTTGACAGTAGGAGCAACCTCTTACTCCCCATCCCTAATGTCCCCAAATTTCAAAGCTGGGCCTGCCTTGCCTAAAGATCCTGTAATGATTATATCTGACAAAACTACCTTCCAAACAAATTTCACTTCCCTTTCTGCCCTTTTCGTTCTATCTTTAATTTTTTCAACATTTTAAACTAAAATCAGATCTCAGCCAACTTGTAAGAAGAAAGGATTAAACACCCCGAAAATTGTTAGACTGTAATATATTGAGCAAATGATGGAGAACATGTGTGGGAATGAATTC
>NW_007757626.1:0-6841 GCF_000696425.1 Galeopterus variegatus | reverse complement strand
TCGAATCTTAGACCTCTGATTCAATAGATGGCGCTATTGAGCCTTGCAGATCGTTCCTCTGTCGTTTCTTTTTTATAGTTGTAAATTTGTTGATTTGTGGGAGAGAGAGTGATGCTGAAGACCGTCTATTCTGCCATCTTGACCAGAAGTCTCCTGAGGGCTTTAAAAGGAGAGCACTCTGCCCCACCATTCTGCCATGTGAGACCCTGGGGTCACTGTCACCACTGACAAGGACTTTACCAGCTATGTTCCCTGGACTTTGGACTTCCCAGCCTCCAAAACTGTAATCAATAAATCTAGCTTTCTTACAAATTACCCAGTTCCAAACATTTTGTTATAAGCATCAGAAATGGACTTAAACTCCATAAATGGCCATAAACTCCAATGTGGAGAACTTTGATAGGAGGAGCTTGACTGTGTATACCTGCCCCTTTCTCCTAGCTCAAACTAGTTAGTTTGAGACAATACAGATATGCAGTTATCTCACACATAACCTAGGGTCTTAACTTAATCTCAGCTTTTACCACACTAGCTATGTGGAAGGAAGAGATAAATAAAAAGTCCCACCTGTGCAACAATTTATTTTTCAATGATCACTTAATGTGTAAGCAGATGTCTTCAAATGTGATTGATCCATAGCAGTTTCCCCTCTATGGGTACAGGTGATGAGAAATGATGAGAAGAAGAATGGAGATGAACTTGGAATCAGAAGCAATAGTCTGCCTTTATGGTCCTTTCTCCTGCTAACCCATCATGCTAAGATCCAAGTCTCAATGAGATGTGGCTTGCTACTCAATACCCATCCAATTAGAGCAACAGCCACATCTCATGTTAACACTTTCTTTATTCCTTGCCTCTCTGCTTCTCATTACACTTCTGGTACCATTAAAATGATGTGACAATTCAAACACTTTAAATCCATTCTATTATTAAATTTCCACAGAGGATGGCAGACTAGAAGTACCCAGGGCATGTTCCTCCCACAGAAGAAGACTGAAACAGGTCCACCACCACGCCACTGCAGTTGCCGGAGCCACTGTCTGGTTACAAAACCACCACCCACTGCAGAGCAGCTCTCCACAGAGCAGCAGTCCTGCAAGTGGCCCATCGCTGCATTGACAGACTCCACAGATGCAAGAGAGGCGGCTACAACCACTGCTGCCACTATGAGTTAAACCTGCTGCAGGCAAGGACACTACAGAAGCAAGGGAGGCAGTTGCAGCCACCACCCCCCTGAGTTAATCCCACTACCACTGCCCCAAGGTAACCCCACTTCTACTAAGGACACTGCAGATGTGAGGCAGGAAGTTACAGCCTCCTGCATTGCTGCCACTCTCATGCAGTCACCCTGCTGCTGCCAAGAACACTTTAGACACAAGAAAGGCAGTTGAAGCCACTGGTGACACTACCGCCCTTGCAAGATAACCCTGCTGCCAACAAGGACACCACCAAGTACATCACAGATGCAAGAGAGGCAGTTGCAGTCACTGGCTTTGCTGCCACTGCCACAAAGTAACCCTGCCATCACAAGGATGTCACAGATGCAAGGGAGATAGTTGCAGCCACTGGGTCTACTGCTGCCCCCATGAGATAACCCCACTGCCACTGAGGACACTGCAGATGTGACAGAGGAAGTAGCAGCCTCCAGCACTGCTGCTGCCCCCACAAAGTAACCCTACTGTCACTGAAGACACCACAGATGCAAGGGAGGCATTTATAGCCTTCTGCTCCAAGAAGGGAACCCTGCTGCTAGTGCAGACACCACAGGTGCTAGGGAGGTGATTGCAGCCACTGGTGATACTGCTGCCCCCATGAGGAAGCCCTGCTGCTGCTGTGGAAACCACAGCTGTGTGGGCTGCTGATGTGGACACTGCAGCCAAGCAGATGGCTGCTGCAACTGCCACTGCTGCAGTCACTGCAACCACCAGTGCTGACAGGCAGCCACCACTGTAGTATGAGCAGCCCACCACTGCTGGAGCCACCACTGCCACAGTGAAGGTGAACTGCTGACCACTGAACTAAACTGATACAAGGAGGGTCACCAGTGGAGTCCAGGGAAGGAGAGTAATACAACAAACAACTGTTCTACCAGATGACCAGACATCAAGATAATAGAAATATAGAAAAAATAGAAAATGAGTCTACCAAAGGAATACAATAACTCAAGAACAAGACCCCAAAGAAATGGAAACCCCTGAAATGACTGAAAAGGAATTTAGAGTAAAAATCTTAAGGAAACTCAATGAGATACAAGAAGATGCAGTTAGACAACACAATGAACTGAGCAAAACTATCTAGGATATGAAGGAGAAAGTTTACAAAGAGATTAATAGTTTGAAAAAGAATGTAGCAGAACTCATGGAACTGAAGGAGTCATTCAATGAATAAAAAAACACAGCTAAGAGCTTAAGCAGAAGGCTAGAGCCAGCAGAAGAAAGAATTTCTGATCTTGAAGACAGTTTATTTTTTGTAATAACTCAGGCAGACAGAAAAAGAAAAAAAGCAAAGAAAAAAGTATTTTTAAAAATGAAGAAAACCTAAGAGAGATAGCAGATGACTTTAAGTGCAGAAACAACTGAATCACAGGTATTCTGGAAGGGGAGGAGAAAGGAAAAGGCATTGAGAACATATTGAATGAAATAGTAATGGAAAACTTTCCAGGTATAGGGAGAGACACGGACCTTCACATACAGGAGGCTCAAAGATCCCCAAACAGATTCAATCCTAAAAGATCCTCTTTAAGGCACATTATAGTCAGACAGCCAAAACAAAAAGCCAAAGAGAACCCTAAAAGCAGCAAGAGAAAAGCATCAAGACAATGACAAGGGAGTTCCCATCAGACCAACAGCAGACTTCTCACCAGAAACTCTATAGGCCAGAATAGAATAGGATGATATCTTCAAAATATGAAAAGAAAAAACTGCCAGGTAAGAATGCTATACCCAGTAAGGCTATACTTCAGAAAAGAAGGAGAAATAGTGTATTTCCCAGACCAAAACTACAGGATTTTATCACCACATGACCCTACAACAAATCCTCAAGGGAGTCCAGAATCTGGAATCCAAGAACTGATAATTGCTACCAGGAATACAAAAGAAATAACAAAACCCTCTGGTAGGACAAAAATGGAAATGAGAAAGAGAAAGAAACTAATATCTTACCACCTCTGAAAACCAACAAACAACAAAGATAAACAATAAAAAGGTAAGAAACAAAACATATTTAAAACATCCAAATGAAAATCAAAAAGATGCCAGCAGGAAGACAATACCTTCCAGTAACAACCCTAAATGTAAATGGATTAAATTCTGCACTCAAAAGTTACAGACAGGCTGAATGAATTAAAAAGCTAGACCCAAATCTATGGGGTATACAAGAGACTCACCTTACCTGTATAGACACATGTAGACTAAGAGTGAAGGGATAGAAAAAGATATACCATGTAAGTGGAAATAAAAAACGAACAGGAGTAGCTATTCTTATATTGGATAAAATATTCTTTAAACCAAAAACTGTAAAAAGAGACAAAGAAGGTTACTACATACTGATAAAGGGATCTATCCAGTGAGAAGACATAACAATCATAAATACATATACACCCAACATCAGAGCACCCAGGTATATAAAACAAACACTATTAAACCAAAGGAAAGAGACCCAAACACGATAATAGCTGGGGACCTGAACACCCCTCACTAAACTAGGACAGATATCACAACAACAAATCAATGGAGAAACACACATTAAATCACACTTTAGACCAACAGGACTTGGCAAATATCTACAGAACATTTCATTCAACAACCACAGAATATATATTCTTTTAATCAACTTATGGAGCATTCTCCAGGATAGATCACACATTAGGTCACAAATCAAGCCTCAACAAATTTTTAAAAGTTGAAATAATTTCAAGTATCTTCTCAGACCACAACAGATTAAAAATAACAATAACAAGTGAAACTGTAGAAACTATACAAACACATAGAAATTAAACAATATACTCCTGAACAACATATGGGTCCAAGAAGAAATTAAACAGGATACCAAAAATTTTCTGAAAACCAATGAAAATAAAGACTCATCATACCATAGCCTGTAGGATACTGCAAAAGAAAATCTAAGAGCAAATTTTGTTGCCATAAATGCTTACATCAAAAGGTCTGATTACCATACATCAAAAGGTCTGATTACCTTTCAACTCATCAATCCAGAACTAGACCAAGGGCTGTGCACCCCCTCTTATACCTGGGGGTTTAGAGACTCCTAGCCCACTCTCAGCTTGCTAAATAAATGACTATCTATGCCAGAGGTTGAATACCTTGGGGGGTCAAGGAGAGGAGGCAAAGTGACAAGGAGATTAAATTGATCAAAGGTTTTAATAGACAGGATAAGACAGATAGATTCCAGTGAAGAGAAACTCTTCTCAGAGAATTTGTCCTCCAGTCATCTTATGTCTGACAGGCTGAAAGTGACATTATTTGATTATGGGATCAAACAACCCCTTTCCTCCATGACAGGTGATACAAGACTGCAGTTGCAGAAGGAACATAAAAATAAATCTTAAAATGTTTAGCTTTTATAAATGATGTCTATTACTTTGGTTCCAAAGAAATTCAAAAAACAAAAAGAAAAAAAGAACAGAAAGATTTCAAATAAACAACCAAATGCTACACCTCAAAGAAATAGAAAAACAAGAACAATCCAATCCCAAAATTAGCAGATGAAAAGAAGTAATTAAGATCAGAGCAGAACTAAATGAAATAGAAATCCAAAAAAAGACACAAAAGACAAAAAGTTGGTTTTGGCAAAGATAAAATAGACAAACCATAAGCTAGGCTAACTAAAAGAAGAAGAGAAATGACCCAAATAAAATCTAGAAATGAAAAAAGGAGACATTACAACCAATACCACAGAAATACCAAGAATCACTAGAATATTATTATAAACAACTCTATGCCAACAAATTTGAAAACCTTCAGGAAATGTATACATTTCTGGATACATACAGACTACTGAGACTAAACCAAGAAGAAACAGAAAACCTGAACAGACCAATAACAAGCAACAGGATTGAAGCAGTAATGAGCAGTCTTCCAACAAAGAAAAGACCTGAACCAGACGGCTATACTGCTGAATTATACCATGCCTTTAAAGAGGAATTAACACCAATTCTCTTCAAACTATTTCAAAAAGCTGAAACAGAAGCCATTCTCCCAAACTCATTCTATGAGGCCAGCATCACGCTGATACCCAAACCAGACAAATATACAACAAAAAAGAAAACTGTAGGCCAATATATCTTAGATGAACATAGGCACAAAAATCCTCAATAAAATATTAGCAAATAGAAAACATATACACATCAAAAAAAAAATTATACAGCATGATCAAGTGGGATTCATCCCAGGGATGCAAACATGGTTCAACATATACAACTCAATAAGTGTGATAGACCTCATCAAAAAAAAAAAAAAAAAAACAAGGACAAAAAACATATGATTATCTTAACAGATGCAGAAAAAACATCTGAAAAATTCGACATCCCTTTCTGATAAAGATTCTTAGCAAATTAGGTATAGAAGGAAAGTATCTCAACACAGTAAAAGTTATATATGACAAACCCACCACTAATACCATCTGTTCTTAAGGGAAAAGCTTTCAGAACAAGAACAAGACAAGGATTCTCACTCTCACCATTCCTATTTAACATGGTATTGGAAGCACTAGCCAGAGCAACCAAGCAAGAGAAAGAATTAGAGGGCATCCAGATTAGAATAGATGAAGTCAAATTGTCCCTGTTTGCAGATGACATGATACTATATACAGAAAAACCTGAAGACTCCACACACACACACAAACCCTCTTAGAGTTGATAAGCAATTTCAGAAAATTGCAGGATACAAAATCAATGCTCCCAAATCAGAAGCATTTTTATACTCCAATAATGAAGTAGAAAAAGAATTTAACAAATCAAGCTCATTTACAATAGTCACTAAAATAATAAACACCTAGGAATAAATTTAACCAAGGAGGTGAAAGATCTCTACATTGAGACCTACAAATCACTGTTCAGAGAAATTAAATAGGACATAAAATGACAGAAAGACATTTCATGCTTTTGGATTGGGAGAATTAACATTGTGAAAATGTCCATACTACCCAAATTGACCTACAGAGTCAATGCAATCCCCATTAAAATACCAGTGACATTCCTCACAGAAATAGAAAAAACAACCCTGACTTTCATATGGAACAACAAAAGACCCTGAATAGCCAAAGCAATCCTGAGCAAAATAAATAAATAAATAAAGCTGGAGGAATAACACTACCTGATTTCAAATTATACTACAAAGCTATAGTACCAGAACAGCATGGTACTGGCATAAAAACAGACACTCAGACCAATGGAACACAATAGAGAACCCAGAAATTAACCCACAAACTTACAGCCAATTGATCTTCAACAAAGGTACCAAGAATATACATTGGAGAAAAGACTGATTCTTCAATAAATGGTGCTGAGAAGTGGGAAAATGGCGACAGGTCTGGAGCACCCGTGTCAGGAAAAAGCGCGATCCTGAGAGCTGTGTGCTGTGATACCAGAGTATTGACTGCATTTCTAAGAGCAACAAAGGACGAATAAATCTTTCAACAACGATCCTACATCGACAAATAAGCGGCAGAGGGTTCGAGGTTTTGGGGCCGACACGGAGAAGGACTCCTGGGGGTACCGAGGCCCGTCTGCGGGTACAATATTGGCAGCCCACACGGCAAAGTCCGGGAGAGCCAGCGGAGGAACTGCGCAGAGGCATCTGAATCACGCTGAAACACGCCGGAA
>NW_007757625.1:6081-6841 GCF_000696425.1 Galeopterus variegatus | reverse complement strand
AGGATGCATTTTCCTAATCTCTATTGCTGGAAGTTTTAGGCACATTCTGCTGCGTTCCCAGTTGAGCTCCATTCCCAGGACTCACTGGAGTCCCCTGTAAATGTTTCCTGCTTGCTGCCAGCATTGATTCAATGTTGCTTTTCACCAAAATAGAGGAACTATAATGAAATCTTAAATTAATATTCTTCAAATATCTAATTTTTATGATCATGATCGCCACACAATTTGTCTTTAAAACAGTTCTGTGATTTTTGCAGATGGGAACTGAGGCTTTGAGGAGTTAGAGGTGAATTTACTGATGAGGTGGCAGGGGCCCTGCTGGGCAGGCTCCCAGGGACCTCCCTGCTTGTGGCCTGACATTGCTAGCCGTGGTGGGACCTAACTGACCCCACATGGGGGACTGTCTTCCACGGGAGTGTTTTCACGCTTTGGCCTGCATCTGAATCACCAGGGGGTTCGTTACAACACGGGCTGCTGGGCCCCACCCCCAGGGCATCTGGCTCAGTAGGTCTGGGGTGGGGGCCAAGATCTGCATCTTTAACAGGTTCCCAGGAGATGCTGATGCTGCCTAGGTGGACCCCACCCTGAGAAGCAGCATGTTCCAGGAAGCCTGGGTCCTCCTGCCTGTGCACACAAGGGCAGCCATGGTGGGAGGACCAGGCGGTGCCAGCCTCAGCAGCAGGGCCTCTGCTGTTCTTCCGTCTGCCCTCTTCACTGAGGAGCAAGGAGAACGTTCCCCAGGGCTTTGAGTACCTTTGCC
>NW_007757625.1:0-1400 GCF_000696425.1 Galeopterus variegatus | reverse complement strand
AGCTCTGCATCCAAATGCTTCCACACGCTGAAGGGACCTGGACCTTTCCGAGAGGGGTCGGCCCTCCCTCTGTGTCCTCAAGCCTTGTGCCCACACCTTCCAGTGAAGGGGCAGGGGGATGACGGTGGGTCTGGGCACAGTGGTAGAGAGAAAGTAAAACAGCAGCATGTTCAGAAACGATGCAGAAGTAACATGTCCCACGGAGCCGGGTGGGAACCTGGCTCTCGTCCTTCCCGGCTGCGACGTGTGGGCAAGTTACGTAAGCTGTGTGACCTCCAGATTTCTCACCCTAAACCGGGTGTTGTCATGAGAACTGAGTGACATGATGTGCTTACTAAAATTGAACATCAGTTACACGCACACCCCTACACAGATGAGCTCATGAAAAACGTGGTGCCAACGGAATTGTTATGCACAAGGATTGCTATATTCAAAAGTATTATGTATTGTTCGGGGTCTCTGTCCCCTGCTAGAACTGATGCTCCACATGGGCAGAAAAGGTCCTCACTGCCACGTCCTTTGTGCCCGACGTCACATGGGGAAGGCACTCAACAAACATTTGTGTGTGAGGGAAGAACTCGGCACACACCCCTGTGTCTTCCCTCTCACCCCAGCGCTGCCTGCGGGGTCCCCTCACCCTGCCTTGCTCTATGCATATCTCGTCCAGCTGTGTCCCCCTGACCCCTGCCTGGGATATTTTCCCAATAAACATGGTGTGGCTAGAGAGGTGCCGGTGGAGGTGTCAGGCACCGGGTGGAGGGGTCAGGCACCGGGTGGAAGGGTCAGGCACTGGGTGCCAGTCATGATCCCACCCCTGCTCATCCATGTGCTCTGAGCAGTCTGGGCATGTCCCTTCCCTGCTCAGGGCCTCAGTTTCCTTGTGCGCTCAAAGCTGGGGCTGCATCAAGCCCACACCTTTTGAACCGTGCTCCACAAAAGCCAGTGTGGCTTTCCCACCAAGACCTCGGGGGGTCCTAATCTTTGGGACCCCCCACCCCATATTCCCCGAGTCCTGGTATTTTCTCTTTTTTGTATGGACAGAAAGATGTCTCTTGAACAAAGGGTTTCATTTCTAGAAGGATCTTTATCCCTCTGGACTGAGAGGTCCCTTCTCCACTCTATCTGTGATGTGCAGGGCCCAGTTCGGTGTCGTGAGGGATACAGGGCGTCCCAGGGCAGAACACTCCCGTCTTGTAGGACATCTGTAATTCAGCAATGGGCAGCTCTGCTTTCTGAGAGAGGATTTTGTAGCATCCAAAGCCAGCCAGGCTGGTATTTCCAGACACGCACAGCACCCAATGCTCAGGCTGCACTGGCCAGTTCTGTCTCTCATGCTCCCGGGTTCCATTCTAAACTTTCACCGTCTCCCAGAAAACCTCACTTACACCTTCTCAGACAAA
>NW_007757624.1:6638-6841 GCF_000696425.1 Galeopterus variegatus | reverse complement strand
AACATGTTTGTATTCCTGGGGCTCAGGTGACAATTGTCTTCAGCTATCCTTCTCCCAGGTCCCTAATTAGCACGGGTGAGCTAGAAGGTCCTCCTGGGCTGTCATCTCCTCCCCCACCCTCTGTTCCTTCCCTCTTGGAGAAGGGGCCACCTGAGACATCCCTAGGATGCAGAGAGTTGGTCTTTCTGGGGTCCACACCTCCT
>NW_007757624.1:0-1024 GCF_000696425.1 Galeopterus variegatus | reverse complement strand
TTCGAGTGCTTTATCAACATTATCTCATTTAATCTGATCTATGATTATCTTGTATGATCCTTTAAGGCAGTTTCTATCATTACAGGTGAGGAAAATGAAGCTCACAAGGAAAGAAGAACCAACTGAAGATCAAACGCCAGTGAGCAGCCTAGATTTGAACCCAAGAATGCCGGATTCTAGAATCTGAGCTCTCAACTACCCACCATACTGATAAGATTTAATTCTTCGTCCCAAAGCAGGAACTGCACAGGGAGTATCCCGCAGTGCCCAGAGATGAGCCCCTGAGCCACTGTCAGTGGAGAGACATATTGTTAGCTCTGTTTCTCCACCTGTCCTGGGCCTGCCCAGTTTGCTAATTGCTGTGATTCTTTCCCGGGCATGGTCAGAGTAAGGAGACATGGGCCATGGTTTGTAAAGTGGAGACATGTCCAAGGGAGAAGCAAACTGAGGTCTTTCTCTCAATGGCCCGTGCCCATCACCAGGAGTCAACCAGCCTGGAACTGCCATTGTGGAGCAGTGGAAAGAGCTGGTGTTGGGGTCATACAAAGCCAGGCTCCAATCCAGTTCTGAAACTTAAAGCTGGGTGACCTTGGTTGAACCTCAGTTCCTCCATTTGTAACAAGGGAATAATATGAGTCTCATAATAATCGGGATTAAATAGAGCAACCTACCTGAGCTGTCTTAACACAGTAGCTGGCACATAGCAGATTCTCAACAATTCCTCATTCAAGAGAGGGTGGCCCAGGAGAAAGAGCATGGAATTTGGGGTTAGAAAGATCTGGTTTCAAATGCTGGTTCTGCCAGCTGTAAGTTGCATAACTTTGTATAGACAACAACCTCTCTGAGCTTCAGTTTTCACATCAATCAAACCTTAGAGAGAACTGTTGTAAAAAACAATTGTAAAAACAGTGTAAGAACAAATGGGGTGTGATCAGAGTTCAGTGAAGAGTATCCAACATCAACAGTAAATAGGGTCGATATCCCCACTTCTCTTCCTTGGAGTGGAGAATGGGAGTATTCATTT
>NW_007757623.1:6637-6841 GCF_000696425.1 Galeopterus variegatus | reverse complement strand
TTGTAACAGGGAATGAAACACAGCTTTACTAGCACAATACTGAAGACAAAGCACAATAAACGCACAGCTACCAAGAGGTGGAAGTGGTTCAGTCAAAGCAAAAGCAGACCAGTCAAGAACAAAGGTCGTGGCAACAATTTTTTGGGATGCTCAAGGCATTTTGCTTGTTGGCTTTCCTTTTTTTTAAAAGATGACAAGTAAGGG
>NW_007757623.1:0-1039 GCF_000696425.1 Galeopterus variegatus | reverse complement strand
CCCAATCTGGATCATTCATCACAGCCTGACACAGCCAGCCCTGCCCCTGGGATGACTCTCTGAGTGCTGCTCCCCTGATGAGGGTAGGATGGTTGTCTTGAGGTTGGGGGTCCCTGTGGATTGGCCAAACAATTATTCAGGAAAGAATAAGTTTTCCCTTTCCTGTTCTCCACCACCTTTGTCAATGAGCTGTAAGGAAATGGTGAAATAATGGGCTGGGATTAGCCACAGGGACCCTTAATAAATTGCTCCTACACACCCCTCATACTTTTTAATAAAAAGAAATTGGGTGGGGTAGATCCCTTACACAATTTCAAAATTGAATTGAATTCAATTCTATAAAATCGATCCTAAGTTACTTCATAAATAATAGTATGGGAACACAGAGATCTGAGCCAAAGAAACATGAACAGCTTGTTCCGAAAATCAAAATAATTTTGATGTGTGAGCAAACAAGAGAAAATGAGTGTTATGCTCCCCAGATGCTGGAAGGCTTCATTTCCCTGACAAGGATGAAGTCCTGGAAATTTGGAAAGCTGAGCTTTGGCCAGAGACTCTAGCTGACAGCAAGTCATCTGCACTGAGCCTGGCACATAGTAGGCACACTCTGTAGGTGCTTTGAGCTATTCCAGTTGGTGACACATAATAGCCACACAGTATACACAGTGCCCCAACATTTAGGATAGTGCCTGGCATAGAGGAAGCATTCTGAATTTTTTTTTTTTTTTTAATAAATAAACAAAGGTATGTTGAAGGGACCCTTGCTCCACATAGATGGGAGCAGGCCTTCATGAATATTTAAAAGATACCCCATGGCCCTGTCTGCTAAAAATAAAAATTTTTAATAAAGATTGTTTTAGTAAAATTTACAAATGCATTGAAATTTTACTGCATTCAGAGCACATGAGGACAACACTGAGTAAGAAATGGTACAAGTTCCCTAGAAGCTACAACTTAGTATATGCATTTGTACTCATGTAGGTACTGCGGGTGTGGGGAGGAGTCAGTTACTAAGTGTCATGAAAGAACACATGGAGTT
>NW_007757622.1:0-6841 GCF_000696425.1 Galeopterus variegatus | reverse complement strand
AGAAGATAAGTGACAACCTGAAAAATTTCTCCCATTTCCAAGATATAGCATTAAAAGTATTTGAATTAGAATTCATCCACTAGAAGCGGCTTAGTTGGAAATGTTCCATGGTTTATCAGTGAGCAGGAAAATAATGTGTGAATTTCACAGAGTATGAGAATCCTGTGACACTGATCCCTATTCTTTATGCATGTGTGCATGCATGTGCACACACATGCATGTGCACATACATGTAAGCAACTAAAATAAAATAAAACAAATGTTAAGGAAAACTGTCGAAACTTCATAAATTCCCAGGAGATAGAATTGATAAATTTCCCTGCCAGTTTCCAGACCTTAGTTGCATTGGTTGGGGTGTAGAGAAGCGAGACGAATGGCAAAATTTGAGAACCAAATTTATCTGTATGAGAATTAACTAGAGAAAGAATAAATAGAGGAAGAAGTAATAGATCCATTTTAATCCCAGTTTACCCCCGGAAAAATTCTCATAAAGGCCTTTGGACCACCACATCAAATGTACAATTAATTTAGTCCATTCATATTTACCAAACAGGGACGCTGAAAGCCAGTGATTTGTCTACGGGCACATAATGTTTGCATGTTCTGTGACCCAGAGCCACATTTGGCACTGTGTCCTGGTCCAGTTCCACTAATAATACAGTTTCTTTTCAAAGCTTCATTGCAGATAATCAATATAATAGCCTTGCTTTGCCAATCACACAGATGAAATTCAGTACAGTCATAAGAGAATTATAGACTGTTTTAGTCAGATTGGAGATGAGGCTTTTTTTTTTTTAGTGAAGCTAGTCAGTTGTCACTGTTACACTGATTAAACAAGCCCTTTATCCTAATAGTACCTAGATGAACCAAACCATATTTCCCTCTTTACAAATGTATCAATGCACTGTATTAATGTATCCTTGAGATATCAAAAAGTAAACAGATAGATCTAGAGAAATATAAATAGATTGATATTTCTAGATTAAGAAGGGTGATCAATTATGAACACCAGATGCATGAATTGCAAGTTGGTCTCTGTTTCTATGTTTATCATATTCGTGTTCATATGCAGAGAAGGACTTCCAGAAACTGAGAATTTCAAAGATGTGGAGCTATGCTCATGGAACATTTCATGAAACTAGCCATGACCCTCTGAAGAAAAATCTTATAGAAAAACAACTTGCAGAAGTGCATGTTAACAGAAGGTCAAACTATAGCGACTCTCCGCATTCTTATTGAAATTTTTAAGTTTCTTTTGGGAAGCATGTTGAATAAATCCTGGAAAATCCAAACTCAGTAAAAAACACATCTCTCCCATATATGGTGCAATAAAAAGAAACTGGAGCCTGATACATTACATAAAAATTTATATCATCTTAAATGACTATGTTTGTCAACCATGCATTCAGTACAAATTGCTTGCTATTTAAAAGGCATTATAAATACAAGACATTGTTAGAGCTCAAAGGAGATATATACATTAATAACTTGCAAATCCTGCAAATGCATATATCTGCTACAATAATGATGTCAATGTGTTGGAGAGGGGGTGAATGGGAGATTCACCCACTTTGGATGGGTCACTGGAGGCTTCATTAGTAGAAGTGACACTTGAGTTGGTCTCAAAAATATATTAGATTTTCCATTAGACCCTTCAGGAAAGGCCTGAGAAAAACAGAGCAAAGTGAATCACATTTGCAAACAGCATGATACATTCAGTATTTACATGTTCAGGGAAATGTAAATAGTTTGATATTTCTATATTAAGATGTATGTCTGGAGAAGCAGCAGAAATTGAGACTTTAAAAGAGATAAGTAAGGGACAGTTGCTAAAGGCCTTTAATGCAAATTTGGGAGCTTGACTACTATCCTGCTAAAGAGTTTTAAGCAGAGAAGTTCAGGCTCAGATTTGTCTTGCATACATTACTGGAAACTCTCACTACACCCCAGCTTCATCTTTTATCTTCACCATCAATTAAAAAATACCACTGTATGGAAAAAAATCACTTGGGGATAAATGGTGTTCTGTTTGGTGTCTTAGAAGAGTATATAACATTTGTGCTAAAAGCTATGTAGCATTTCCTCAATCTACCAGCTTCAGCACACAAGCGGTGAACAGCTCCCTGCACTCAGCCCACATTCCCACTTGAAGGAATTCAAGCTTCTAGTAGGTGTTGCTGCTGCTTTGTTTTCCCTGAAGCCATGGAAGCCTGCTGCTGGAGGCAGTGCTCACTTAATAGGGATAGGAGTCCAAGGATATGTACTGCATCTTCATATTCTTTGGAAGGACAATATTGATGTGGATTCTATAAAATCATTTCAGAGAGTCCCTGGTGGGATTGAAATCCAAAAGCCCATTGTAGTAACCAGTTTAGTAATTTACCCTTTATTAACATTCTTTGTCTTTGTACCACTCTCTGTATTAGTCAGGGTTCTCCAGAGAGACAGAACCAATAAGATACGTACATAGATACATGAGGGGATTTTATTAGGGGAATTGGCTCACATGATTGTGAAGGCTGAGAAGCCCCACAATAGGCTGTCTGCAAACTGGATGCTGGTGGCATGGCTCACAACAAGTCTGAAAGCCTCAGAACTGGGGAAGCCAATGGTGTAATTCTCAGTCCAAGACTAAAGGCTTGAGAGCCCAGAGGTGCTGCTAGTATAATTCCTGGAACCCAAAGGCTGAAGTGTCTTGAGTTCTGATGTCCACAGACAGAAGAAAAGAGTGTATTCCAACTCCAGAGGGCATACAGAGAGATTCACCTTTTCCTCTGCTTTTGTTTTCTCTAGGCCCCAAGCAGATTAGATGGTACCCATCATTATTTAGGGTAAATGTTTCCCACCTAGTCCACTAAGGCTCACATGCTCATCTCCTGTGGTAACACCCCAACATATACAGCCCCAAATATTGCTATACCAAGTTTCAAGGTATTCCTTAATCTAGTCAAGTTGACACCTAAAATTAACCATCACATTCTCCCATATTTTACTTAGTTAAATGAAGACACTCCCCAATTTTAATTGTTAAGCTGACTGTGGTAGACTAGTAAAGTAGACGTTTCGAAAAATGCAATGGAAGAAAATATATGTTGTAACAGCATCAAAATCCAATATTATCTTTACATAAATTTAAATTAATTGAGGAAGATTAATTGGTGGTGATATTAACATTGGAAATATTGTTTCCCTGAAAAGAGATCTCTGGAATTTAATCATCTTGCATAATTGAAATGTTATACCTTTGAACAGCAACTCTCCATTAGATTCTCAGAGGCAATATGAGGTTCTTGTACTATGAAAGGCACATCAGAATTGGGTTTGACTGTGGAAATCATAGAATGAATGAATTGAAACTTCTCATTTCTTCTTCATTCTAGGGCCTGAGTTCAATGAGAGTAAACAATAGACTATATTGTATTACTAATTTTCTTTTTTTGTCTTTATTTTAGGGGAGAGTTATATATATATTTAAACAACAATAGAGTTAGGTATTTGCGCTGTGTAAATAGGAAACTCTAATATTACTGATAAAAATAATAGATAACATTAATGTAGCATGTAAAGCACAGATACTTGTTGACTTTATTTTTCTCATATAGGGTAACCTGCTACTAAATTTTATGCTAATTTATTTATCTATCACTAGAGAAACTTAGTGAAATGATGTCAGCAATTTCTGTTCTTAATTCCAAGGAAGAGTTACAGGGTTTTATTTCATTCATTCATTCAAATAGTAATTGAGGACCTTCTATGTCCCAATCACAATTCTTGGAACAAAATAAGGCAGAGTCCCAACTTTTGGAAACTGTGATCTGGTGGGAGAGAATGACAATTACAAATGTATGATTATATACTGAGGTAAGCATTACGAAGGAAAAGGAAACAGTGTTACATTACTTTATTCTTGTAAATCTCAGCTGTCACAAACAAATCCCAGGGGTGGACAGGTAATTTAAAAGAGTGAAAAGAGCCAGAAAGAATGCTCAGAAATGCAATAGAGAAAGCAGAATGATAAATAGTCACTGAACTACAGCCTCTGTGTCAAGAGGACAATGTTAGGGCTTTGGCAAATAGAAGGTGGTAGCCATTACTCAGCTTCAATCAGTTGTCGCCCTGCCAGAACTCCAGCCTCGTGACTAGATCTTATGATTTTTCCAAAAGAGATGTGAAATTGTAAAGGTTTCTGTCCTTTAATGATTGGGAACCCATTATTATTTCTAATCACAGTATGAGCTGGTGTTTTGTGACTGTAAGTAAAAAAATCTTCATGCTGTGTCTAGCTCACAGGTCTTTCAGTCTGTGGCCCCAACAATAGGTGCAAAGGAAGATTAAAGTGGGGCAGAGAGGAAGGGTAGGGGCTGTGTTCTTCAGGTATGGAAGAAAGAGAAGTGTTCACTGAGAATGAGGTTTTGATCTCCATGGTTGCAGGACCATAAATTCAGGGTTGATGGGAGAAGTATGTTGGTGCTGCTTAAATGCCTGTGTACATTAGACACTGAGCACATTGGCTCTCAGAGAGCTGTGGCCCCTGTGACCAGCCTGTCACAGACCAAGTACAGTCAACAGGAAGAGTACACATCTTATGGTAGCGCACTTGGGCCAGTGCCGAGGATGATGACTGACTTAGTTTCCAGATACAACATAGAGAAGGTGACTGACTTAGTTTCCAGATACAACAAAATTACTACTATTAAGTTTCTTACCAATTTTAGCAAGTTGACATGGATAATTACATTTATTTTTATTCAAAGTAATAGGGGGATATTCCACCAAAGGTCCTGGAACATTTTCTGCCAATTATACATATTTTAGATTATCTGATACTCACAACAAGCATATGATATAGGTACTTATATGATCCCAAATTTATAATGTGGAAAATTAGCATAGAGTGCTTAATTACCATCCAGTGTCACAAGGTCACTGAGTGTCAGTTAAACTTGAAATCAAGTCCCAGATCTGATAGTAATCCACAGCAGCATAGCTTTGGTCTAAAATGCTGGCATTATAGTGTGTGGATGGTGAAACAACATTTACTTTGGAGTGAGAAATTCTGTGTCAAGGCCCATATCCACCATTTAGGAGCTAGTTTACCCTTGGGTAATTCAGGGTATGGTCCCTAGACCTCAATAATCTTAAATCTATAATTACTATAATATCAAAGTTCTTTAAAAAACATTTGAAAACATATTTTAAGCTGCAAAATATTAGAGATATATTAGATATTATGATTAGAGGTACTAATAATATTTGCAGAGTATAAAGGTTTTAAATAAAAAAACAGTAAATTTATCAGCTGCGAATTAAGGATCAGAAAGCTATGTGTATGGCACACATGTTTCAATACCCTTTATATGGCTAATAGGCTGCACTCGCAACAGTTCAGGAAGCTAAGTACCATTAGTATTAGAATTGCATACATGAGAACAGAAAGCTTCAGATATTTTAGTTTTCTATAGTAACTCCACAATAATTTACATCTAGATGAATGACATAGAATTTAAATGGTAGTCCAACTGACTCCAAAGCTCACACTTGCCCTCCTAAACTAAGTTGTCTCTTATCCTTAATTTATGCCATGATGGCAGTTCTAAATGTATCCTTACTCCCCTCAGCTCTGATGCAATGTTTTTCTATGCTAGGGGAAGGCAGTAGGTATGTTAACCAAACACTGCTAGCTCTCTGTTACACTAACTTCGCTCCATACTTCAAGGTGCTAGTTCTATAACTGCCACATATAACTATAACTTGTTAAACCCAATATACATAAAGAACAGCAGTGTAACTTAAACATTAATAAAATTAAATAGCTTAGAAATAGGGATAAAAATATACCTTCCATTGATTTCCGCCCTATATCTAGCAATGTCAGCATGCTGTAATGCAACTGTTCTCATAATCAGCATTTATGACTATTATACCGTCAGTAATTGAGATAATGATATCTAGTCATGTTACTTCAAAATCTTTACAATTAAGAGAATTATCTAATACCACAGTCTTAATATATTATTTAAATTTTCATATATTTATTTGAAACAAATCTATTTTGATGGAAAGAGAGAGCAACTTTTATCTGTATCCCAAACAAGGTGGGTGGGACACATTAAATGTCTCATATTAATGAATAGAAGAAGCACTTGCTAGTACATAGGGTTAGACACATCTGCATGAAAGCTGTTTTGTAGTTGGTATTTTTGTCTTCAGTAATTTTTTTCATCCTACTGCAGAGTCTAGTCTTTCATTCCTTAATTTGCATTTGTATGATAAAGATTAAATTCAGCAGATGGTTTTGTTAATAGTAAAACAAAATATAAAGTCATCTCTTTTTGTTGCCAACTTCTTTGACATTTGAGTGGAATAAAAAAAATATGATAAAATTTAACATTGTGGCAAACAGGTCATCTTGGAGTGAATCTTTACTTTGATAGTTAGTACTATCTTTCAATCTGATCCCATTCACAACTCTTTCAGCTGGTTGTATTTGCTTTTATCCACCCTGTGTTATTCAGCTATTCACTTCATGAGAACTGCAAGAAAGCTTAACTAGGAATTTGAAGTCACCCATACATGGGTTCATCATATAAATATAAACTGATAAATTAACTATCTCATCTACATAATATAAATGCAAATTGGAAATAAATACTAAAAGTATAAAGGTTGTCTCAAAACCATCTCCCATTTATATGGTGATGATTAGTTAATAATTTCCTGTTTATTAAGGAAACTTCAAAAATATCTTTTAAAAATTTATTATTTATTTATTCCTTAAACATTATTGTTTTCTATTTAATATCCTCACATAGGTTGCCATAAATTGTGTGGTCTCCGTTTC
>NW_007757621.1:0-6841 GCF_000696425.1 Galeopterus variegatus | reverse complement strand
CATTACGTTTGGCAGTCGGCGCAGTCCTTCATTTTGTCGTCCTCGAGTATCTCTCCTGTCTTCGTGTCCACAGCACTCGGCTGTCCACTTGCTCTCCTGCTGCTTTCCATGATCACTCTGCTCAGTATCCTTTTCTGGTCTCTCCCTTGTCTCTCTTTCGTTAGAGATAAGACTCTTGGTTACAACAGGAAATGAGTATATTGAATGAAAATTTGTATAAAATGAAAATGCTGAGGAAGTTGGAGGAATCATGTGGGAAAACGGGCAGGGACAGAAGGAAGCAAGGCAGCCAGTTATAGCCAAATTTATGCCTCAGCACTAGCTTGATGAGGGCAGCGGTTACTCTTCTGAACTTGGCTGCCACAGCACCCAAATCAACGCCATTGTTGTGGATGGAGGATGCATTAGCTGAAGTCTTTACATTGCTGCCTTTGCCACCAAAATTTTTTTTGCCCCTCTACCTTTGTCTGTCTCTCTCCATATTCCAAATCCAGTATATGTGGGTTTGACTGGCCAAACCTTGATCAAGTCCCCTTACTCTAGGTGCAAGAGGAATCAGAGAGCAAGTTTCTACCACTTTATGCTTCTACAGTGGGTGACAGTCTCCTCCTGACATCAAGACTCATGTGGTAAGAGGTGATGAGACGCTGGCCATCTAATAAATGATGTCTCTCTGCATTATAACCTCCTTAATGTAACTCCTTCAAGTTTTCCCCTTACCGTTCTCTGTTTCAGTGTGTACACTCTCCAGTGGACAGGTCGTTTATAACTATGTTTTCAAATACCACGATGACTTCCAAATCATTATTTATACTTGGATCTATTAGATCCATACTACTCTGTACATCTCACCTGGATGATCGGATGATGCTTTTTTTTCACAAATTTGCCAATATATTTAAGTTTTCCATCTCAATTTTTGATGACTCTCTACCCCATCAGCAAGTGAATCCTTTCTCTTCACTGAGCACTCCTTTCACATCTAATGTGTCACAAAGTCTTAGTGTCCCACAATTTTGAATTCTTCGCATCTATGTCTTTATCATTCTCATTACTCACAATGTTATTTCATACATGGACTAGGCACTTCACCTACATAGGAATTACCTCTGGAGCACTTTTATAATACAAATTATTAGACCTTCTTTTTGAATTTCTGAAATATATTCTAAGTAAAACCTCACAACCTGTATTGTACATAAAAAAGCTCCCCCTCCACATTTCTGAGTGTAACATGGTTTGAGAAACCCTCAACTATAGTAGTAGCTCTCTTCTTAGTATTCCTGACTTGTTTCCCATCCCTGTAGCATATTTTGTAGAGTAAAAAATATTTAACGTAAAAAATTTCTTATGATGCTACTTCTCCTCTTAAAACTTTTTAGTACATGGCTATTGCCTGAGGAATAAGGTTAAAAATCCTTCACATGCCATTAAATACATGTTCTGTTTGTTTGTTTGTTTGTTTCTCTTTTTATCTTTTTTCGTGACCGGCAACGGATCGCAACCCTCAGTGTCACGCCTGTACCGGACCGGGACGGCAACGGGATCGCAACCCTCGGTGTTGCACCCGCACCTCGCTCAGCCAGTGAGCAGCCGGTCTGTACGTGGGATCTGAACCCTCGGCGGGAGTGCCACCGCGCTCCCAAGCGGCGCACTGTAGCAGTGCGCCACCAGGCCAGCCTTAAATACATGTTTTAATACAGGCTTCTTAACCATCTATTCCCTTGGCCCTGTGCCCATATCTAAGACACAAAATTTCCCTCCCATACTCAATAGTGTCCCTATAAATTTACCACTTGCTCAGAAAGCCTCTTCTTTTGTCTAAATCTTTTGATTCTGTGAACCAAAAAAATTGCATTTTTTCTATTTCTTTAATTCCCCCAAATACTTAATATCTATTATAGTAGTAATATAAACTTAAGAAGTTATTCTGTTAAGTATATGGTTATATTCAACTCTCATCCCCCAATATTCATTTTGTATGTCATTAGTGAATGTTCTTTTTAAGTTTACTTTATTTCATTTCAGGAGACACCAACCAAGGACATGGAAAAGGAAAATGCAACACTGCTGACAGAGTTTGTTCTCACAGGACTTCCATATCAACCAGAGTGGAAAATCCCCCTGTTCTTGGTGTTCTTGGTGATGTATCTCATCACCATTGTGGGGAACCTTGGTCTGATTTTACTCATCTGGAATGACCCTCACCTCCACATCCCCATGTACTTATTCCTTGGTAGCTTAGCCTTTGTGGATGCTTGTTTATCATCCACAGTGACCCCAAAGATGCTGGTCAACATCTTTGCCAAGAGCAAAATGATGTCTCTCTCTGAATGCAAGATTCAATTTTTTTCTTTTGCAATTGGTGTAACCACAGAATGTTTTCTCTTAGCAACTATGGCATATGATCGCTATTTAGCCATATGCATACCTTTACTTTATCCAGTAATTATGACCAATAGACTATGCATCTTGCTTTTAGTCTTGTCATTTATAGGTGGTTTTCTTCATGCCTTAATTCATGAAATTTTTATGTTGAGATTAACCTTCTGCAATTCCAACATAATACATCATTTTTACTGTGACGTTATACCATTGTTTAAGATTTCCTGTACTGACCCTTCTATTAATTTTCTGATGGTTTTTATTTTGTCAGGTTCAATACAAGCATTCACCATTATGATTGTTCTTGTCTCTTATACATTTGTCCTCTTTACAGTCTTAAAAAGGAAGTCCATCAAAGGCATAAGAAAAGCCTTCTCCACCTGTGGAGCCCATCTCTTATCTGTTTCTTTGTACTATGGCCCTCTTCTCTTCATGTATGATCTCCCTGGATCTCAACAAGCAGATGATCAAGATATGATGGACTCTTTATTTTACACAATCATAATCCCTTTGTTAAACCCAATTATCTATAGCCTGAGAAATAAAAAAGTCTTAGATTCACTTAGAAATATATTAAATAAAAATTTTGAGATCTGATACTAATAACTGTTCTGTTTCATTAAGATAGTCCTAAAATTGTGCACGTGGATATAGCTAAGTTTTTGTTAGTGCTAAGTTTTTGCAATTGTAACTGCACTAGTATTTTAATGCCTTAAAGTTGTAATTCCTTATAAACTCCTTAACACACTTACACATGTTACTCAAAACCATACAGAGATTTTAATCATGTTCACATCATATTAGAATAATTAAAGCTTAAAACAAAAAAACAAATTTTACAAGCTTATATGTTTCAACGTGAATTTATAAATACATTGAGCACTAAAATAGTGGAGTACCTCTAAAAAGAATTTGACTATGTCTTAATAAAAGTGAGTGGTAAAAGTGAGTGGTACAACTCATATTTCCATCCCTTGATTTCTGGACCCATGAATCCTGGCTATGGGAGAAACAGCGCCATATATTGGATGCTGATTCAGAGCATATGCAGCATTCTGGAGAACTTTGCAACAGTACTTCGAGGTATTGCCATCCGTCTCTGGCACTGTTACTGAGTCTTTAAAAGGCCATTCCACCACTCCACCAAATTAGCTGCTTCTGGATGCTGAAGAATATAGTGAGATCAGTAAATTCAGTGAGCACAGACCAGGCCATACTTATTTTGCTGTGAAATGACTTTCTTCATCAGAACCAGTTCTGTGTTGAATACCAAGACTGGATAAAAAATTCAGTAAGTCAATGGTTAATAATTGTGGCAGAACCATTGTATGCAGCAGAGGCAAATCTGTATCAAGAGTGAATGTCTACGCCAGTAAGAACAAAACACTGCTCTTTCCCTAATGGAAACTATCCAGTGCAATCAACCTGCCCCCAGGTAGCAAGCTGGTCATTCCAGGGAATGGTGCAAGTGGCAGAGTATCGTGCACAGCAGTCTGTACCTACTATAGAGCCTTTCCTGTTCTGTATCCATTTCAAAACTAGCAGCATTTTTTGTCACTGGGAAAATAGAATAGAGTAACACAACCAAATGAGGAATATGTTGCTTCTGAAATCCAAAGAGTCCCATTAGATTGTGTGGTTGTAGGAGGAACCTGATATAACACACTTCACCTTATAAAGGATATTGACATGCCCCACACCAGTGGACCCCAAGAAATTTCACTGACGTAGTAGGCCCTGATTTTTGTCCATTTCAGTTCTCACCTTCACAAAAATATCTTACCAATAAGTCCAGTGTAATTATTATTCTTGCTCACTAGGTCCAATCAGCATAATGTCACAAGTGTAATGGACCAGCGTGATATATTATTGAAGGTAAAGGCAATCACGAAGAAATATTTGTAGAATCTATACCTGAGAAAAGACTTGTATCCAGGTTATAGGAAGGACTCTCGAAACTCAATAATAAAATAAATAAACCAATTAACAAATAAGCAAAACTATTAAAGACACTAAAAATGAAGATAAGTATATTGCAAACAAGGATGGAAAAAGATGCTCAACAAAGGGAAAAGCAAATTAAAACCAAAATGAGATACCATGACTCTTTTTCAAGACTGAAATTGAAAATTCTATCCATCTGGATGCAGCACTACAGACCTTTTATGCTCAAAGATAGGCAACAAAATGGTTTAAAGATAATTACACAAAATTTAAAAGGGCAGTAAATTTAAGTCAAGTTTTGGTCATGTGAAAAGCTACCTCTGCACATCATCCAGCTTAGTCTATACTTCTGCAAGTTTTCACAATGACTCCTTTTTAATTTATTTAGCTTTTCCCTCTCTTCTTTGTACTTTATTAGCAAAATTTTAAAGAAGCAAGGAAATTGATTAATGAGTCTGCTATAAAATATGCCCTTCCCTTTCCCACTGTCTTGTCAGCCATGACTCAAGTTTATGATTTAGGTTTAACTTTTTTTTTTTTTAAGGAATCCTTTTACTATGTGGGTAGTTATGTATCGTTATTTATTTATTTATTAAATCTGAAAGTCACAAATGAGTAAATTAAGTTTTATTTTTCTAAATGAATGTTCATTGACTACTTTGTTAATGACCAAAAGGCAAATCTGAACATGTGACCAGCATGCTCACAATTCCTCAAGTGTTTTCTTTTATGGGGATAAAGAACAAAGTCCCTGACCCAGCCTTCAAGATCCCATGTCATCCACCCATGCTGCCTCCCTGTCCCCAACTGGCTTCTCTCTTTGATTACCAGCCACATTTACCATTTTTGTTTGTTTCTCCAGTGATCTAGGCTCTTTGATTTTCCATAATGAAAGATGAAAGCCCTGTGGATGGCAAGTGTCTTTCAATGATGAAAGCCCTGTGGATAGCAAATGTTAGAGAGGAAGACACCCAAGCCCCACCCCTGAACTACTGAAACAGAATCTGCATTTTGACCATATCTCCAGGAAATTTATAGGCACTGAAGTTTGGGAAGCACTTATCTAGGCCACCTCTCACTGTGCTCCTTGTCTTTGGTTTTCCTTTTTTTCTCCCTCTGATCTTTGCTAGTAAGGTTTCCCATCAGATTTCAGCTCAAATTTGGGAGCTAGGTATATGTCTGAAATTTGAGCTGTAGTTTGCATGAGGAGGATCCCTTTATGTGGGGTCTGCAAATGAAGGGAATTTAGAAATTTAGCCTCATTAAAATCATGTTTTGATGAGTTCAGAAGAGACCTTACTAATCAAAGCCCTCGGAGCAAGAAATATTATGTGCAATTGAAGTTTGCATATAAACACGTCAGACATGTCATCTGTGGTAGAAAATAGTGGCATAAAGTGCAGTTTCAATTGTTGAACTAGAACTGTTTTCAATGACATGATGTTTATAAAACAAAGCCTATAATGCCCTGTGGGACAACCTGGACTTCTTATACACATTCAACTCTACAGTGCCCCATAGTACATCTTAACTTGTCCTGAAGGGAATCCCTGGGAACTATTAGGGGAATTTTCATTCTCCATTCCTTCCTTTCTGGCAGAAGAGCACGGTAGTGCAACTGGCTGATGTTCCCGTTCAATGCAAATTTATATAAACAACACTTCCCTCATCTTGGGAAATGAAGCCTCCAAAATGAATCAGGATGCAAAGAATCATCATGTATGTTATCGTTATTCCTGTGCTATTGCATTTTTCTACTTTCTGACCCCTACCACTTCTAAAGGATCTCCACAATTTCTTAGAAGATATGGGTAAGAAAGAAACGATTTCTGGAATAATCATTATTCTTTATGTAGAATAAAAATGCTGTTTAATTTTTAATAATTGTAAATTGAGTTTACAAGATGCCAAAATAGCCAAGTGTAAAACTGAAAGCAATTAGTGAATTATCTGTATATTTTATTTTCATGAACTAAAATCTGGGCTAGCAAAATAGAAGATGTAAGAGTGAATTGATTCCTTTAATGATATTTTGTTACTTGCTGTCCTAACTAAGAATTTGTCTTAGTGAACTAGAACTTTAAACAATATAAAACTGGGTTTAAAGATTTAGGTCATAATTATTCTTATACCAAAAACAATCTGATAATGTTTATAAAAAGATCTATTTTGTTTAACTAATCACAACTCTGATTAAAACTTTTAGGTAAGTTACTTAAATATTAACTCCTCTATTCTATCATTCACTTCTTACAACTATTTTGTTTATTATTTATGTACATATATATACACACATATATATAGCAGCAAATATGCCTCCACTACTCTGATACTGTTTCTATTATTTATAACATAATAAGTACCCCCTCATATAAGTTGAATTAAAGGATTTTTCAATTACTTATTGATTTAAGATTGCATTATTTTATTCCAAATAAAAATACATTTAACAACTGGAATTATTGGCATTGCTTATTTATATGCTGTATAAGGTTCAAGGCTTTGGCTCTAT
>NW_007757620.1:5725-6842 GCF_000696425.1 Galeopterus variegatus | reverse complement strand
ACAAAGTAAGCATAAAATGATAACTGAAACAGAACCCTGCTCCTCAGCAGTACCCAGATGTTTCTCTTCTTTCCACTCTACCTGCTAAATCTTTTAAAGGTAACAAAGAAAAAAAAATCAACATTACATTCCAGTTTTTAAAGTGTGTTGATGTTAAAAAAAAAAAAAAAGCCAGATAAAGTCTATAATCAGTCATTATACAATTCTGGATGTAAATTCAATAAACAAATGGGAAAACATAAAATAAACAGTTAAGCCATATTTTCTTAAAACTCAGTTCAATTTGAAATGAGACTTCTCCTAAAGTATTTTATAAAACAAAATATATTTAACTTTTTCTCAAATCAGATATTAGTAACACAATGCTTTTGTTTCTTTAATTAAGAAAAGGGGGCAAAAAACCCTACCAATTTCATTTTCCTGTCATACATGAAATCTTCCCTTAAAATGTCTTAAAATAAGAAAAGTTCAGGAAATATACCAACTGCCAATTGACTGGGCAAGTTTCCATTTTAAATGATGATCATAGACTGTTAGTTATCTTATATTCAACCTAATGTAGAGAGTTAATTATTACAACATAATCTGGATCACAAAGAAGAACAGAAGACCAGCCTATTTTTCTGTACTGCATATTTCTTAACAGATTCACAAAAAAACCTCACGTAGAAAGTAACCCATCCTTCCCCAAGTATAGCTTTATTTCCTAAAACTCCAAGTAAAAACCTTTGTCCACTAGTTAGTATACATCAAGATATCTTAGCAGAATTAAAAAGTATTCCATTTGCACAACATAAGTGTAGTAGACCTGTAGGAATAAAAGGAAAGAAACATGTTCACACAAACGTACATCTCAGTTGATCAACCGTAATGATCAGATGTTACCCAAGGTAGAATTAAGGGGAAAAAATACCAATACAAAATAAGTGAGAAATTACCATTTTTATTAATCATTTTATATATCTATAGACTGTTTTTACAAATATAATTAAAACTCTATATGCCATTCCACATGTTGTACTAACTAAATTACAACTGATGATAATCATGCTGTCTACTAGTAATGGCTCTTTCAGGCTGTGGCTATAATTCTGTAAGTTTAAAAGGAAAAAAAAAA
>NW_007757620.1:0-246 GCF_000696425.1 Galeopterus variegatus | reverse complement strand
TGGTATATAACTATTGGGGTAATAAGATATTGGAAAGATATTGGTGTCAAGTAACTTTATCTTATTGATATTTAACTAACAATTTGCTGTGGGCATCATTATGAAAAGAGTAAATACTTTCTCAAAGTAACATAGTCTTTTGTAATAATAAGAGAATTATCATCCAAGTTGGCATTCCTGCTTAAATAGAGTACAAAGGAAGAAGAGAAGACTGAGCAAATTCTGTCTTATGCTATGACCTTAATA
>NW_007757619.1:5861-6842 GCF_000696425.1 Galeopterus variegatus | reverse complement strand
TAACTTGAAGGACCTGGATACTCCATTTTCAGATGCTTGCAGGAATTGGACTGCTCCTCCTGCCATGGGGCATGTGGTTCATTAACATAATCTGGTTTGGCTCATGGAACACTTGTCTATGGGCAGTTACCTCCATCATTAACCTTCACCAAAGCTCCCTCCTGTGACCTACATAGGGGTGACCTACGACCACTCACCCCCAAACTAACATTGCTTGTGATGTGTGCATCTGGGTGTGATGTTCACCTTATTAATTCCACAGAGTTCTGACAGCAAACCAATGTGATCCATTCTGTTGATTCTCTGCCTGTCCTTTTGCTAGGCCACCCTGTCTTCAGGAAGGTTCACGCTAGAGAACGTCCGATTCCCTCTACCGTAATCACCATTGCAGGTACTCATTTCATCATGGTCCTGGAAAACCACAGCCTTCAGGTGTTCTTTAGATCTTTGCACATTAGAATCATACATTTTAGCCCCGTCCCCTCTAAAACATACCTAAATAATTCAGTGGCTTCTCTGGCAGCTGGGGTGCAGCCAATCAGCAACAAAACGCTACCATGTCAGGGCAGCAGGAGGCATTGTGGAGGGGGCAGCAGGGACCTGCAGAGAAGATTGATCCCATGGCCTCTCCCTCTCAAGTTTAATATATTCGAGACTTCTTGCAATTATTTCTTCTCATACACAAGTCCTTCATCCCAAGTACAGAGGAGTTGCTTTAAAAGCTGAGCTGGATTTCTGCCCAAAGCCTGCCTTTCCTGTTTCCAGGCATTATGGTGTTAACCAGATATGCCCAGATGATAGCACATCTGTGGGGTTTCTCCATAGGGGAAATAGAGGAACATCACCAGGGTGACTAGAGGATTGCACACTATCCCAGATGTACTATAGATCTAGACCCTGGATATCATCTCCTTGCACAAAATGTCTGGATGAGGACAGGGATATTTACACTTCAGTCATCACCATCACCTGTCATGGGCC
>NW_007757619.1:0-1047 GCF_000696425.1 Galeopterus variegatus | reverse complement strand
AGTGGAAGAAACCAAGCTCTATTTGAAAAAGCTAATAAATCTGTCAGAAGCGAAGCATTCACTCTGCTGAAAATAAGGAGGCTTTTGTTTTGGAGGGTGCATGTTATTCTCTCCCCAAGGAACATCCCATTGACAAGCTCTTATTTATATTTAGTATATTCTTCCAAGGACATTTTAGCACAGCCAACATACTGAAGGTATAGGGCCTGCAACCAGAGTTTTTAGTAGAGCTGATAAAATTGTATTCCCAATTCTCTAGATGATGAAAGTTATTTTTTCAGAAGTTGAATATAGGGGCCTTGGGGTGAGCTTGAGATTTTGCAGTGAAACTTGCTGTGGATCTTTAGCTCTTTCTGCCCTCACCTCACCTTCCATCCCTCATCACCCACACAGCCCTAATATATGAGAAGACCCTGAGTGGAGCCACACTTCAGTTCTGTGGTGGGATATGAAAAGGTACATCTCCTCTCTTGCTTCCCAGAATTACAAATCCAGAATATAAGAGTATTTTCCCTGCTTATTTTTCAAAAGAAGATTCTGCTCATTTGAAAAACCAGAATGAAGATTCCAAAAGAGAGAATCAGGCCACAAACTTAGAAGTTTCAGTATTTTATCTGAATTTTTTTTTAATAGTGCCCTCTCTTCCTTTAGCTGAGTTCATTAATTATTTTTTTAATTTAGTTCACAAATGGAGGTGCCTGATAGGAGACAGGTGGAAAGCAAAATGTCTTTGCAATTAAAGTGGAATTTTTCAAAGATAAAAATGCAATTAAACTTTCCCCTTCAGGCCCTTGAGAATCTATTTGCTCTTCCTTCCACTCATTCCCAAAAAAGAGAGGACGGGTAAACAGTGGAACCAGTGCTTTCTAGGCAGATCCCTACCATTAGAGTGCCCCTGTTGTGTGATCAGAACCTGGCTCCTTGCATACCCATGACTGGAACATGCACAAGTTCCCTGTCTATCCCAGGGGCACAGGAATCTCAGACCGTCCATTTCCATGAACCAATCTGTCGATCTTTTGTCCAGGTGTGTTCAACCTCACTGTT
>NW_007757618.1:5504-6842 GCF_000696425.1 Galeopterus variegatus | reverse complement strand
AAACAAACAATGTAAGCAACAGGAATACAAAGAGAGACTAAAGAATCTCCTTCTCAGACCTACTGGGTCACTCTCCCACTCATTACGACCTGTGCTGTGAGTGTTGGGTGAAGCCCCAGGCCAGGACCTCAGACAAACCAGCAAATGAAAGGTTAACACCTGGCACAAAGGGGATGTTCAGAATCTGGCTGCAGCCTCTGGCTGCCTTCCATTCCAATCGGTTCATGTCTGTATCATACTGGTTGTTAAATACTTTGCATCTCACTACTGCTTATATCTAACTCCTGTTCCCAAATCCCCACCACCCCTCTCCTATCCTCTCAACAGGTCCCTACATGCTCAACTCCCAGGAAGAGAGCTAAGGAGGCCTGGCTTTACTTTTGGCTTAAGAGCAGCAAACAAGAAAACAGGAGACAGCCAGAAGTCAGCTTTCTTGTCCCCAAAGCCGGGATGCTATCTCTCTGCTTCTTTTCCTTTTGGACAGCAGTGTACCATATGCTCAAGAGCTACCCATCAGTGGGGCTACCCTGCTCCCACTGGGACTAGCCCGGAGCAAGATTGTCAAGGTGGCACCTTCCTCCAGTGTAGACCATGCCAACATCTCTCAACCAACTCCCTACGCATTCCCACTCTGCAATTTTTCTCAGGTTTGGCATCATTCCAATCCCACAGGAATTCAGCTGATAAATGAATTCATACTCAAAGGTTATTGACTTAATTTGTCACCTCCATCCAGGAGCTATTTGCTTTGAAAAAAGATCTACCAGGGAGAGGGCAATGTTTAACTACAAAGAATGCCTTTCTAGTGGCGGGGTTTCAGGCAGTGTGGCCTTTGGGCAGCCCCCTTCAGATCACCACAGAGGTGACCTTTTTCTCAGCAAATTTATGCTGCAGGGATTTCTGACTTTATTGTGCACCGGAATGACATGGGGTGCTTGTGAAAGACTGCAGATTTCTGGGCCTGAGAGATTTGATTTAGTGGGCCTGGATGGGGCCAAGGAATCTGCATTTTAACCTACTCATCACTCTCTGATGAACGTGATCAATGAACCATATTATGAAATAATACTTGGTCATCGTATTAGTTTGCTCAGGCTATCATAACAAAATACAACAGGCTAGGTGGCTTAAACAACAGAAATGTATGTTCTCACAGTTCTGGAGACCAGAAGTCCATGATCAAGGTGTCACAGCGTTGGTTTCTCCTGGGGCCTCTCGCCTTAGCTTGCTGATGGCTGCTTTCTCCCTCTTGCTGTGCCCCCACATGGTTTTCCGTCTGCATGTGCACCCTTGGTGTCTCTCTGTATGCCCAAATTTCCTTCTCTTATAAAGACACGA
>NW_007757618.1:3262-5010 GCF_000696425.1 Galeopterus variegatus | reverse complement strand
TGGGGTGCTTGTGAAAGACTGCAGATTTCTGGGCCTGAGAGATTTGATTTAGTGGGCCTGGATGGGGCCAAGGAATCTGCATTATAACCTACTCATCACTCTCTGATGAACGTGATCAATGAACCGTATTATGAAATAATACTTGGTCATCGTATTAGTTTGCTCAGGCTATCATAACAAAATACAACAGGCTAGGTGGCTTAAACAACAGAAATGTATGTTCTCACAGTTCTGGAGACCAGAAGTCCATGATCAAGGTGTCACAGCGTTGGTTTCTCCTGGGGCCTCTCGCCTTAGCTTGCTGATGGCTGCTTTCTCCCTCTTGCTGTGCCCCCACATGGTTTTCCGTCTGCATGTGCACCCTTGGTGTCTCTCTGTATGCCCAAATTTCCTTCTCTTATAAAGACACGACTTCTATTGGACTAAGCCCACCTAATGGCATCATTTAACTTAATCACCTCTTTAAAGACCCTGTCTTTAAATACAGTCACATTTTGAGGTTAGGGCTTCAGCTTAGAAAGTTTGGGGCGACACAATTCTGCCCATAACAGGCATGTAGAAATAAACAAATAAAATGAAGCATTTATGAAGGGGCAGCAGAAACCGCCAAGTTCTCCCCTCTTTTCGGTAACTACAAAATAGAAAATACACCCAGGTTGACTGTTCAGAAAGCACTCTGCGTGTGCCTGCGAACGGGAGGCACAGCGCCCCCTGTCGCCTATGTTTAGGCAACCACCTTGGCTCCCCCTATAAATTGCCTTTCCTGTTGTTGTTCCCGCCTAGGTTTGGAAACAGTCTCTCTCCTTTCAGCTTCATGGGAGACAACAGTCTTTGGCGCTGGCGCCAGCGCGGCCACCCGAGGCAGCCCTTGCCTCCGCCTTCGAGGATGTTTCTTTCCCCAGAAAAAAGCGAAGCCCCTTCGCCCTCCCCATTCACCATCACCACGGGCAGTCTAATTACAGCCTCGTCTTAAAAGAGGAGCTCATTTACAATTGCGACTTCTTCCTTATGAAAATGTAACATCTTGAACTATGTTTTTATGGCCCCATTTTACAAAAATAAAAAAGGAAATTAATTAATTTCCTTGTACACAGGAAAGACTCATGAGGTCTTGTCTGTTGTGCGCGGAAAGGATGCGCGCTCTCTCTCTCTCTGGGCCTCCCGCTGTGTGACAGTGAAATGCTAAAATGATTTTGGCAGGAGAATATTCTCAAAGGCTGTTTTTATTTCAGCAGCAGAAGAGTATCTCAGAACGCAGGCTGCACCTCTGCCCTGTGGGGCTGTTTCTAATTGCAGGAGTTGAGCTGCAGAAATCCTTCCCCAGCCGGGTGGGGAGAAAGCGGCGAGAAACCTAAGGAAGATAATCGTGTCTGCCACACTCAGCGCTCACCACTTAAAAGAATTAACTTGTTGGAATAAAATATTTCTATGGGTGCAGAAAACTATGCATTAGAATAATGAGGCTGACCCCGTCCTTACACGTTGCAATCACTGGGGTTTGTTTCTTCCCTCTCTAATCACAACATGCTATCTTCCTCCTTGCTCACACCTCTGTAGGCAAGACTGCCTGCGAATACTTTAGATTATCACGTTTTCATTTTCAGTGTGAAATAATTGCCCAAGGATGGAAACTGACAAACAAGAATGTGGATTTCGGAAAGCAGCCCTCTTGTTATTTAGGGCAGCGGAAGTAAAATGGAGATATGTGGCTTATGTGTCATCGACTTCTCCCATCCACACACTTACCC
>NW_007757618.1:0-3089 GCF_000696425.1 Galeopterus variegatus | reverse complement strand
GAAGTAAAATGGAGATATGTGGCTTATGTGTCATCGACTTCTCCCATCCACACACTTACCCCTTTAGAAAAAAGTCTTGTGCTTTTGCAGATCCAGGTTGATTTGAAATTTTGAAGACAGCTGGGATACTGATATCTTTAAATTAAAAACCTATACTGTTGGGCCGGCCCGTGGCTCACTCGGTAGAGTGCGGTGATGATAACACCAAGGCCATGGGTTCGGAATCTATATAGGGATGGCCGGTTTGCTCACTGGCTGAGCGTGGTGCTGACAGCACCAAGCCAAGGGTTGAGATCCCCTTACCGGTCATCTTTATAAAAAAAAAAAACCTATACTGTACAGCAGCATAAGAGTATGAGGTTCTGGGAGGAAGCCTCTGGGTTTCACTCTTGGTGCTGCCACTTACTGGCTGCGTGATCTCGGGCAAATTATTTAACCTCTCTGTGCTTTGGTATTTTCCTCTATAAATATGGGGCAACAATAATAATACTTTATAAGATGCTGAGGTTTGAATGAGTCAGTACATTCATCAGTAATAAACGCCCACTAAATATCAGGTATTCTTAGTTATACACTTGGAAAAGAAAGAGGGGCTGCCTTCTTTCTGTCTTTCAGGAATAATTATTAAGCATTGTGCTCCTGCCCTGAAGGAGCTTTAGTTTAGTGCATGCACCAGATATGTATACAACTTATTATAAGGCAGATTGAAATAAATGCTGAGTAAGGATAATAGTATCATGGTTGTGGAGCCATAAGAGGAGAAAGGCTTAACTGGAGTAGAAGAATGCGGATGGTAACATGAAGGAGGTAGCATCTGAGCTGGACCTTGCTAGGATAAAAAGTAAGCAGAGAACTAAAGAAAGGTGTTTGGACTGTGGGAAAAACAAGGACCCAGGCAAGGGGAGGAGAGAGTGCATGACCCTTTAGAGGAAGGCAAGGATGCCTGTGACACTGATATAAACACATGGCAGTTGGAGATCCCCTCTGTCCTGCAGCAACCTAGCACCCTGTTTTTTATTTCCAGGCAGGTTAAAGAACTGCAAACGAAATTGGAGTAATTAAGCATTCCCCATAGATTTTCCCCCAGAAGAGCTTGAGAAAAATTTTAGTGATGAGCAAAGTCCTCTAGTTACCAGCTACAATTTAACAGAAACAACCCTCCCACCACCAGTTCTGTCCATACAGGTCATTTATTACACCCAGATAAATCTTTGTAGTCACCACCAAAGTGCAGCTACCTCTGGGGTACGATGCAGCCGCTATTTAACTGTCACGTAACATGACAATCGAGTGTCCTATTAGAGCTAAAATTTAATTGTGAAGACGGGTACCATATTTAACTGCAATCCTGGGGGGAATTTAGGTTGACAGGCTGTAATTACCCAAACTGGAACCTGGCCAGGACACACCTACTCTTTGCCAGAAGAGCTATGGGGGTTTTAACCACCGCAGGCCGTAGGAAGCCGGCGTTTCTGCAGGGTGGGGAAGCGGCACTTGCGGCCCCACAGCGCCCCCTAACAAAGCTCCAGGCAAATGCAGACCATCTGGGGAGCAGGCCTTTTTTGACCCTCCACACCTGCAGTTTGCCCCAAAAGCCCTCTGGGGCCCCACCTGGCTCCCATCCATCATGGGTTATCAGAAACCTTCATTTAAAGTTGTGTGGCTGTGGGTCCCGTAGTCAGGGGCTTGCTGGGTTTTATCTGTGTCTGTCTGTCCTGTGTGTCTCTCCCCAGGTCCTGCTGTTTCCCTCTTATCATGACAGAAGTGCTTGTTCTGATAAAATAATTACCCACCGGAGCACAGTGGTTCTCATCACCAGCTGCTGTCTCTGCATAGAGATCAATTAGAGGCATTCTTTTTGTGGGGAAGTGGGCTGGTTGAGCCAGTTTACTAAAAATCCCATTAGAATTCTTTCTGCAAAAAGAATTGCACTTTGGTCTTCCAATGCAGTTGTTACCAGAAATAATAAAAATTGGATCAAGAAAAGGTGGAAATGCGGCTTGCCGATGTCACCGAAGGGTTAAAAGGGAGAAAGTTCTAGGCTGGAAGCAGCGGAGTGAATAAATGTGGTCTTAATTTAAGGTTATGGATTTTTAAAAAGCCTTGCTTTTTTGTCTTCAGAAGTCTCTGCATTCATATCAGATAAAAAATAATTTAGACAGAAAATAAATGTTGGAGCAAACTCAAATTATCATGTACATTTTAAATAAACCTGTGTTTTCTGCCGGAGACATAGCATATGAATAATAACATTAATAATGATCATGATCATTAGTCAACTGATGATCTTTTCCTTCAGACCTTCCAGGCTGTTGGTTCCTGTCCCTGCTATTTAACTTAGCCAGCCTGCTCTTCATGAGGGGAGTTGATGATAACAGCCCTTACTCCCTCTGCAGAGTGACAGGATAGGAAAGCCCAAGGTTCTAGTCTCAGCTCTGCTCTACTCAGCTGTGTGACCTTGGGCAGGTTGCTTAACGTTTCTGGCCAGCTGTAAAAGAATGGAATGGTCTCTAAGGGGCATCAGCAGAACCGTAATGTACAAAATCAAAAGCAATACAGTAATGTCACCTGGGATTTTTTTTTTCCTTTTTTAAGTATACAAGTTGGGGGGCGGGAAAAGCCGATTCTAAAAGTAATTATTGGTTAAGGCACAGCAGGAAGTCAGATTAAGACTAATTTTAAAAAAGACATGGGCTAATTTTCTACTCAGTTTCTGAGGACACACACATATACACATACATAGGTATACTTTGGTCAGAGAGAAATCCACTTAAAATGTTCACTTTTCTGCTTCCCTGAAAAGAGATTTTCACTGCTCTACCAAGGTAACAACAACAACATCAGAATATTAGAATCTATTTAATTTTTCTAATAGTTTAATACTGTACAGATGCTACTAGTATAACAATAATGTATAAGGTTGAGCCATATGTTATTGACATTTCAAGTGATCAAAAAGGGTTAAATATCAGAAATTTCATACAATTCAAACTAATGTATATATAGTATATATAAGTATATAAGGCACATATATGTACATATACATATATATACATTTTGATATATAATAATAATAATACAGTCCAGAG
>NW_007757617.1:6626-6842 GCF_000696425.1 Galeopterus variegatus | reverse complement strand
ACAAGTGTTTAGACTTCTGGTCAGATAATTCCAACATTCCTTCCATGTCTGGTTCTGATGCCTGCTCCGTCTCTTCAAATTGTGTTTTTGGCTTATAACATGCCTTGTAATTTTTTCTTGATAGCCAAACATGATATACCAGGTAAAAGAAGCTGCTGTAATAGGACCTTTGTAATGCGATGGTAAGGTGTGCGTGTATTGGGAGGGGGTGAGGGA
>NW_007757617.1:0-1095 GCF_000696425.1 Galeopterus variegatus | reverse complement strand
TTTTTTTTAATGGAAAAAAATAAACAATTGAGTAAAAAAATATAGTTTTCATATGTTATCTACAGCTTTTGTAATAAAGTAAGCTAAAAAAAAGGATTGCTATCTTAAATAAATCACTAGCAAGTTTCTTTTATCAAACAAACAAAAACATGAAGAAAATAACTATTTCCTATTATTAATAAGAGGATTATAAACTTTTTTTTATTCCATTCAAAAAAAGAAGTCAAGAGAAACATCCATCAAGGTTTTGAACAGATTTAAAAGGAAGTCTTGCATCATTTCATTGTTCTGGGACTTTATTTTTAGTTGAAATTTTTATTGAGATGATTTTATTTTTAAAAAGATTTTTTAGGAATTTACTTTAATTGAAATGTATTTATTGTACATATTTATGAGGTACAGAGTTGTATTTTAATACATGCATATGACAAGTAATGATCAAATCAAGGTAGTTAGCAAATTCATCATCGCAAAAATTTATTGTTTCTTTAATACAACAGAATTTATCGTTATTTTCTTTGTGATGAGAACGTTTGAACTCCTCTTTTCTAGCCATTTGAGAACATACAATAAATTATTTTTTTTCCTTTTTTTTTTTTATAAATTATTATTAATTATAGTTGTCTAGCACTACTGTACACCACTAGAACTTATTTTTTCCATAATGGTTGTACTAAGCTTCATTCCTACCAATGGTATATGAGAGTTCCCTTTTCTCCCCATCCTTGCCAGAGTTTATTATTTTTTGTTTTTTTGATAATAGCCATTCTAACTGGGGTGAGATGGTATCTCATTGTGGCTTTGATTTGCATTTCCTTGATGACTAGTGATGTTGAGCATTTTTTCATATACCTGTTGGCAATTTGTATGTCTTTTTTTGAGAAATGTCTGTTCAGGTCCTTTGACGATTTTTTAATCACATTATTTGTGGGTTTTGCTGTTAAATTCCCTTTATATCCTGGATATTAATCCCTTGTCAGGTGTGTGAAATATTTGTAAACATTTAGTTTGCAGATATTCTCTCCCATTCTGCTGTTGATTCTTTTGCTGTGCAGAAGTTTTTTAGTTAGATGCAAGCCCTTTTGTCTATTTTTG
>NW_007757616.1:6556-6842 GCF_000696425.1 Galeopterus variegatus | reverse complement strand
GACAGTTCCAACACTCCAAAAGTCCCCACGTACCCTTACCCCTTAGTCCCTTCCCCCCACTTGTGGTCCCGGGCACTGATCTGCTGTCACTATACATGTAATTTTTTAGAATTTCATTTAAATGTATATATAGCATCCCATTTTGTGTGTCTGAATTATATCCCTTAGCATAAAGCTTTTGAGGTATTTTTTATACATTTTTTGAGTACATATTTTTGAGAAACCTTTTTTTCCTTTTTATGATCAAATTAGCACTTTATGTTTTAGTGGAATTTTTAGTTTATTT
>NW_007757616.1:0-1007 GCF_000696425.1 Galeopterus variegatus | reverse complement strand
GTTGTGTCTTTTAATTCACTGAATGAATCCTTCAGTTCCAGGAGTTTCTCTGCATTCTTTTTAAATGTATTAATCTCTTTGTAAATTTCTTCTTTCATGTCCTGTATTTTTTTCTCATTTCTTTATGTTTTTTAACTGAGTTTTCTCATATCTCATTGATTTTCCTTAAGATTGTTATTCAGAATTTCTTTTCAGTCTTTTCAAGAGTTTTGTGCTGTATGGGCCTGGTACTTGAGAATTTCTATATTCCTTTGGTGGTAACATATTTTCTTGTTTTTCGTATTTCTAGTATCTTTGCATTGATATCCGGTCATCTGGTAGAGCAGTTGATGATTCTTTTACTCTGCAGAGGGCTCTGAGGAGAAAGTCTTCCTTCTTTTTTTTCATGTTGCTCTGGTGACTCTCTGTGTAAATGCAGTTGATTGTGAAGTGGGCTGCCTGCATGGTGGTTATGGCTGCTACTGTGGTGACAAGCCATTCTTGAAGTGGCAGAATCTGTGGTGGTGACTATGGTGGACCAACTGCATGGAAGCAGTGTTTGTGGCATGTGTCTGCCTTCTGTTCAGCTGGGGAGGGTGCCCACTGCCAAATGATTGAGTAGTATTCTGTTGTATGGAAATTCCTCATTTTTGTGAGGTATAGTGTGTTGTTTCTATACAAGCATATACTGCACAATGATTCACTTATTGTAGACAGCATAATTTTGTACCAATTAGTCCACCATATTTCCCCCTCCCACTGACTCATGCCTCTGGTAACCATTAGTCTTCTCTCTACTTTTATGAGAACCACATTTTTTTTAACCTTTCACATATGGGTGAAATCATGTGGTATTTGTCCTTCTGTGCCTGACTTATTTCACTTAACATGATGGTTCCTAGTTCCATCCATGTTTCTAAAAATGACAGGATAGTGTTGCTTTTTATAGCTTTATAGTATTCCATTGTGTATTTATTCCACAGCTTTTTTTTTTTTAATTCATTCATCACTTTATAAACACTTTGACG
>NW_007757615.1:6201-6842 GCF_000696425.1 Galeopterus variegatus | reverse complement strand
CCTTCTATAGTCTGAAGGCCTTTTGGGGTTGCATTCTCCAGCTCTGAACCTCATCTCCTCTTATTCTGCTGCATTCTCTAAAACAGTTAAATTCTTTTGCATTTCTTTTTTTCTGCATCCCATGAAAGCAGAAAAGGAGCATGTGTATTTGTTGGGAGAGGGTGCTTAAACACTAGTGACAGTTTTGCGAAGAAGCAGCTTATGTCATAAATCTTTCCACAGTATTAAACGTGAAAAGAGGGAATAGTCTCAAACTCAAGAGATTCAACAGGTCATTTGGGCCAGACTGTCACCCACAAAGAATAGAAACCTATGGTTGTAGTGCTCATTTGCAGGTAAATAAAAGATGCTGGAGGATGCTGGATCTACCTTTAACAATGTCTTTTGATGATCTTTTCCTCAAATACTGTGTTTTGTGAGTGGATCAAGGTGAAAATGAATAGCATGTTTCATAAAATTTACCCTGTTTTCCTGATCCTCATCACAGTTACTCAAAAGGCAGCTGCAGGAGTGAGAGAAGAAGCTGATACAGGTTGGACTCAATGTTCCATAGCAGGCGATCATGTTTTGACCTGTAGCTCTCTGTGAGGGATGCATAAAGCAGGTGATACTGTGTCATCTCCCTAACTGTGAGCAAGATA
>NW_007757615.1:2339-2807 GCF_000696425.1 Galeopterus variegatus | reverse complement strand
AAGCAGGATGTCACCCATAGGATAGCAGAAGCACAGAAAGCTAGGGAGGGAGGGAGGGAGGGAGTGAGGGAAGGAGGAAGCGAGGGAGGGGGAGAGACAGAGACAGAGACAGAGACCGAGAGAAAGACAGACACAGAGAGAGCGCGCACTTTACGCACTGTCCTTTTTAAGTCCTCATAACCACACATATGAACACCTTTAGACCATTAACTTACTCATCCATTTACTATGGCATAATCCTCAAAATCTAATCACCTTTTCAAGCCCTTACCTTTCAATTACCATGATAGGATTTCCCACCATCTCAATACTGTCACAATGGGGCCCAAGTCTCAGTGAGTTTGGAGGGACATCCAATCCAGAGCAGTGACCATCAGACGTAACCCTTGGAGATTCCCCACTGTGACGATTTCTGTTCTTCAAGGGCATTCTTAACTATGACAGTGGAGTGTCATCATCAGTCCAGCA
>NW_007757615.1:0-1118 GCF_000696425.1 Galeopterus variegatus | reverse complement strand
CTGGTTTATAACACTGAGCATTTATTTTCATGTTCATGGACATTCATGTTAACAGGGACTGTCTGATGCAGGCGTGGCTCAGCTTGGGGCCTCTGCAGCAGGCACTGAGCTTATCTGCAGCCTGTGGATTGCATTTCATCTGAGGCCAAGGCTGAAGGACAGTCACTACTCAGGGTACAACATTCTCACAAGAAGTAACAGGAGTGAACAGAATCCTCAAAGCAGTAGCACAATAAGGCCAATATTTGAACATGCTGTTATATATTTTATCGCTTACAATATAAAATACATTTTGAAATATAGTTTTAAGTTAATTAGAAAGTAAATATGGGTGTCCATTTTTTAGCATGAGGCTCACTAAAAAGGGATTTTCATTCAGTGCGTCTCAGGTGATTCTGCTGCTTTGCATCTGTAATACGCTCTCTTTGATGCTGATGATGCTGTTGAAATCCAGATGAACTTTTAATAGGAAGGAAAATAATGATACATCCATGCTTTGTTGTCTTCATTTTTATTTTTTTAGAAGGATTTTCATTTATTTGTTAAGTACTCGTTTTATATTTATCACAGTTTCCTCTCTTTCTATTGTCTCTATGACATAATTAAGTGTGTGTGCTGTGATCCCACCTTGCCAATGACACTTAGAAGCATATCCACAAGTATTGTGGGGCCATGCCCTAAAGGACAAAATTCTGAGAATTATGGATACAGTTACCTTACTGAGCTGTGTGGCCTTAACTCACTATCATCATCTTCGATTCTGAAAGCACATTTCTCAAACTGCTTTTCCCTCTATAATTTCCTTGACTTGCTCAATGAGGGGCCCTCCCTGACATTCGAAAGTCAGAAGATGAGGATTCATCACTCACCACTGGACATGCCGGGAGACATGTGGGCAGGGATGAGGACGGGAGAGGCACCTGGTGAGGTGCTGCAGGCAGCTGAGAGCATCAGCATCCCCACCACTGGGCTTCACAGTCAGGTCTGAGCACCACATGGTTAGGCAGCCTGTACCTTTACTTGCAGATGCACTCGAGATTGTCAGGGAACACCAGATAATCCCCTTTACCTAGTGTCTGCTTCCCTAACTATCTTATCACCTTGACTTTAAAAAGTTG
>NW_007757614.1:5437-6842 GCF_000696425.1 Galeopterus variegatus | reverse complement strand
AACATGTAGGAATCTTACTAAAGTTAGTGTGACAAACTACACCAAGAAATTCTCTCTCTCTATATATATACACACACATAAGTATCTATATCTATATATATAAAGACATACATATATACAGATATATATGTATACATACATATATACACATTTTTATATACATATATATAAACAAAAATATACAAGGAATTTTTCAAAAGTTAAAAGTTGCAGTTTATTTTTGTGAAGGTATTTCATTTTGGAAAATCTGCTTAATATTTCTGTAATTAATCATTGAGTCCTTATTAAGGTGCTGATTTTGCAAATGTGGAAATAGCTATATTTGGGATATAGAGACACTCACAGACTAGAGAGGATGAATACGGTCCCAGAAGCACATATTTCACATGCAGTGTGGTGAGTTCTGTAAGAGAGATGCAGGAAGAATGAAAGTCCAGATAAGACAGCATGAATTCTGCCTTGAGCAGAGTACATAGCTAGGAAAGTCTTTTTCAAAGAAGTGACATTGGAGCTAATATGCCACACATATTATATTTTAGGTTATGATTAAAATGAAATTATCTGATTAATTTCATTATTCTTCGATTCCTACAAATATTCAGATGGCAGGGAAAATTCTCTCATGGACGAACACGTCTATTTGATGCTTCAGGATATTCCTTCAAAATTATTCTCATTAACATGAAAATATCAAAAACATTTTATCTTTCATGTAAAATATATTTAGAAATTGACACTGGCCTCCAATTTCTTATATCGTCTGGCCCAGATGTCACTTGGAATTCTTAAGTTTTCTGATCTTAGAAAGGTAATATAAATATAATGTACCATATATGAACCATAAGTGCACCATAATAGGTGTGACGTTGAGGGCAACTCTCTCTATTCAAACATATTGATTTCTTGGTGGTAAAGTGTATGGGAATTCACAATAAATAGATGAATAAAGACTATGCATACATGCACACCAGTTCATTCCATGCTTTACTACCAATGTGTATGACACAAACTAAAGGAAAAATGGTTTCAGAGATAGTCAGATTTAGAAACTGAATATAAGGGATTGGGAATCTGTAAGTAAACAATTGAAGAGTTTAAAGTGAGCAGAGTTTAAATCAGCAGCAAGGGAATAAAATAAAAGCCTCTGTTTCCATGAACAGAATGAGACTGGCTTATTGTGTTTTATATGAGAGTCTTCTCTGTTGTAGGAGGCAACCTCTATTATTGATGTTTAGGTCTCACATGTACTTTCAAAGAAGCGTGTATTTGAGCCAAAAATTACAACAAATATAAAATCCAACTACTTGTGTGACAGGGTCACTTAAACACATCTTTAGCTTAAGAAAATAGATAAATAAAAATCCATTACCTTACCTATGGCTTTTGAAACTGTTATATTTCCTGT
>NW_007757614.1:0-472 GCF_000696425.1 Galeopterus variegatus | reverse complement strand
GGAGCGCCACCACACTCCCAAGCGGCGCACTGTAGCAGTGCGCCACCGGGCCGGCCCGAACCTGGGAAAATTGTAAGAAAACTAAATTTATTTCTTACAGTATCAGATGTAGGAAGTCCATGGTCCAGGGAGTGCATATGACGAGGACCTTTTTCTTCTTCTAAGTGGGAAGTTTGTACAGGGTCCCAGGGAAACCAGTGTACCACGTGGTGAGAATTACAAAAGCAAGAGAGAGCTAACCTTCTCACTTATCAACTATTTGAGGTACATACTATATAGCATAATCATTTCCATTTTAAAGATAAGGAAACTAAGTCAGTGAAAGATTAAGCAACTTGTTCTAGATGAGGGAGTAAAGTAATTAGTGCTGAAACCCAAGTTTGAATAATTTCAAGGGCAGGACTGTTACCATTTTTTTTTTGGGGGGGGGAAGTGCTCACATCATAGTTATCTTTATTATGCTATATGCTAT
>NW_007757613.1:0-6843 GCF_000696425.1 Galeopterus variegatus | reverse complement strand
ACAATAACTAACTACATTGTATATTGACAAAACAAAAATAAAAATAAAAAAAATAAAAAAAAGATTTAGGTGGTGGGGTATTGGTTTTGTGTGGGGAGGCTGTATTCCTCCGGGGAAGGGTCGCTGATTCTGAGGGTCTGATATCCTCCTTTCAGGGACAATTCGGCGACCTTTTGGTTGGTGAAATCCTGTATACATTCCTGCAAGAAATTAGAGAAACACCAAAGGAGACAAATACCAAAAAGTAGGATGAGGCACAGTTAGGGGTCCTAGTAGGGCATTAGCCAGGGTATCCAAGGGTTTAATGAAATGGTTTAAGTTGTTTTGGATTTTTTGGACTCATTTGCATAACAACAGCATTTCTCCCCCAAGAAGAGGCAGGTGCCTTCCTTCTCGGCTGCAAGGAAGTAAAGGGCCTGATGGTTCTGTAAAGCGACTGTCTGAGTGAGGTGACCTGTCACTGGGGGGAGGAGATAATATCTATGCTTAGTTCTTCTGAGAGTTTTTGGTAGAATTTGAGAGGCAGTACCAGGGCCCGCTATGCCAGTTCCAGTTGCAGGAAGAATCCCTGCTCCCAATTAAAAAGGTACAATTAGTGCCCTACAGGAGCAGGGGGCACTTCCTGAGGGGGGCGGCCCGAAGTTAGTCCCAGTCCCGTCTCCATCTCTCCATCTGTCTGGAGGGTGATGTCAGGGATGAGCCAAAAAATATGCAAGAAGTCACGTTGCGGAGCAGGCAAGAGGATAGCGTAGTTTTACAAAGGAAATATATTCCGGTTTTAAGGCCTGGATGAGGAGGGGTAAGTGAGTGGTAGCATTTGGTGTCAGTGAGGCAGGGTGTGGGCAGGCCCTGCACAACGCTGACAGTCCCCACTGAGGTGAGATTAGAGGAAAGTGAAGAGCCATTTGTGGAAACATTGTGGGCTACATCGACAGGGAGAGGGGTGACCACAAACAGTTTCTCGTGAAGTGGGAGACAGATGTGTCACTTGGTGGCCAGTCTGATTTGCTGAGGACTACATCGTCCCTGCAGACCTGGAACCTCCATGTTACAGGTAAGGGGGGGCATTGAGATAGGAGGAAAAACACAGGAAGGATGTGAAGGATTAGGGAGCCAAAAGAACTTAAAGAACACATTGCCACAGTGAAATTGCTAAGACGCATCCTACTGATAGGAGGTAAAGAAGGGCCAGGAGAAACCTTCCTATAATGTTACACTGCTCTGGGGCAGCTGCTGCCAATCCCATAGCAAGTACTAGAACAGATAGTATCACAGTAGCTCTTGTGTGAGGGAGGTGGAGCGGGCCTACAAGAGTGAGAGGATAATCGCCGGGGGAAAGATCATCCTTCTTCTGGGACTCGGGGAAGAGCGGAGGTCCTGGAGATTTTCAGTTTTGTGGGTCCTAAAATGTACGAAGTGTGAGGAGATGTCAGGTTGGGGTTTGAGCAGAGGGACCCCTCTGGCTTGGTGTTAGCAGATTCTTTGGGTAAAGTCTCAGGTGCTAGTTTTACCAAGGATAAGTGATGCCCAGGGGGCCTTTCCTAGTACCTTTACTGCCATGGAGGTGGGCGAGAAGTACTGCATAAGGCCCTTCCCAGCATGGTGAGAGAGGCTTTGGGATTTGGGTTTTAATATACACTTGCTGTCCTGGGCTCAGTTTAAAGTCCGAGGAGGTGGTGGGGAAAGGATGAGGTAATAGAAGGTTGGCCTGTTCCCTAAGAAGATTCCTAATGAGTGAAAGAGTAGGGAGATACTGGCCTAAAGGCAATGAGCTGGAAGGGAAAGGTGTGAGAGTGAAGGGCCTGCCATATGTAAGTTCGAGAGGGCTGAGGCCTGTGGGCTTGCAGGGGGCAACCTGTAGGTGAGTGAGTGACTGGTGGGTAGGCCAAAATGAGGGATGATTTCTGAGGTGAGAGCATGCATTACTGCTGTAGCATCCTCTGAAGTGCAGGGAAAAGCCTCAAACCAACCTGAAAAGGTATCTACTAAGGCTAGAAGATAGTGTGTCCTTTTGTGGGGAGAGTAATATAAGGGCTGAGGAAGGCATAGTAGGGTTCATAGCCTATATGAACTAAATTATGGAAATCTAAAAGGACTTGCTCAGCTTGTGTAGTAGGGAGGACATAGCGACCAGAGAGAGTATACCAGTTGTCCTTTCTCTGTGCCCCCAACTATTGGAGGTGTTATATTTCTTGGGGTATGTATTGGGATAAGTGTGCAGGGGCCATGAGAAGGACCTGAGTAGCAGAGGTAGAGTGGGAGCCTGGTGACTGAGCAGCCTGTTTTGTGGTTAGATCTGCCAGTTTGTTTCCCTGGGCTATGGGGTCATTGGAGGTTTGGTGTCCTCTGCAGTGTATAACCCCAACCTCCTTTGGGAGTTGTGCAACCTCAATAGTTTGTGTTAGATTTACTATGGCATAACCTGCCTGGGGCAGGCATGGAGGTGGCACTCCCATCTACGAACCATGTAATGGGATGTGGGGAGATATGTGGAAAGGTATTGAGAAAGAGGTATAAATCCTCCATGCAATTGTGTTCTAAGGGTCATGAGTGTTTTGGGATGAGAGTTGCTGGATATAAGGGAGGGTGAGGTTTAAGGAGAGAACTGGGAGGTTTTAATGACGGTAAAGTGAGTAAGTTGTAGGTGGGAAAGGGAGAGAATTGACTTGGTCTTATGGCTGAGAAGGTCTTGATTGTTTGTTGTTTAAAAGTTAGTTTGGAGCTTTCTTATGTTAAAAGGGCAGCTGCTGCTAAGGCCCATAAACGGCCCCATTCTCGAGCTGTGGTGTCTAGTTGTTTAGAGAGGTATGCAACTGGGGAGAAAATATCTCCTGCCTCTTGTCCCCAAACCCCGACTGCCTGTCCTTGGTTTTTGGTGACAATTAGGATAAAAGGATGAGATAGGTTTGGGAGAGACTGACTTGTGAGCTGGGGCTGTAAGGAGAGCAGCTTTTAATTGCTGGAAGGGAGAATGAGTGAGCTTTGTAGGATCTAAGGAAATGGCGGGATCCCCTTGGGCTGCTCCATGAAGTGGCTTTGCCAGCACGCCAAAGTTAGGAATCCATAGGCGAAGGTACCCTGCAAGCCCTAAGAAAGAAAGGATTTCACCCTTTGCAATAGGAGCAGGGAATTCAGAAATTAGACTCTTGAACTGAAGGAGAAGACATTTGGGCCTTGTTGAGGAACACTCAATATCCCCTGGAGGCCAGGAAATTAAGGAGAGCACCAGTGTGGGCCTGTGAATCCTCATCGGAGGGGCTACAAAGGAGGAGGTCATCCACATATTGTATTAAAGTGCTAGAGGTTGGGGGAAGTTCAGATAAGTCTTGAGTTAAGGCCTGGCCAGAAAGTGGGGGCTGTCCTGAAACCCCTTAGGTAGTACTGTCCCAGTAAGTTGTTAGAATGGCATGTGTCAGGATCAATCCTGTACTAAATGGTATGAATGATGCGGTCAGGATTAGTCCTGTACTAAATGGTGTGAGCCATTAGGCTTTATAACTGGAAGGATGGGTATATTAAAAGGCGAGTGGGTAGGCTGTGAGAGATGAGAAGAAAGGAGTTTGCGTCCAGTGGGTTTTAAGCCTATTAGGTGTTTGTTAGTGATGGGGTACTGTGGGACATCAGGGAACAAAGAGGGGTTCAGCAATTTAACAAGTAAAGGGGAATGGTGTGTAGCAATGGAGGAAGAAGAAGCGTCCCATACTAGGGATTGGCCTTGTCTGAGGGGGAGGGGAAGGTGGAAGCCCCAGGGGCCAGGTCTGGGTGCAGCCTGTCACAGTAGTATTGCAGCTGGAGTTAAAGTGTTTAGGGTAAGAGTAGGTTTGAATTTGAAAAGAATGTCCCATCCCAGTAAGGGGGGCTGGGCATTGAGGCATTATTAAGAATTTGTGTGTGGGCTGGCCCGGTGGTGCACTGGAGAGTGCGCCTCTTGGGAGTGCAGCGGCGCTCTTGCTGAGGGTTCGGATCCCATGTGGAGACCGGTTCCCACTCACTGGCTGAGCGTGGTGTGGGCACAACACTGAGGGTTGCGATCCCATTACCAGTCAGTAAAAAAGACAAAAAGGAAAAAAAAAAAAAGAATTTGTGTGTGAATTGGGTGTGATGTAGGGTGCAGGAAAGGGGTTTGAGTGATCTGTGGGCAGTATTCTGATCCAGTGACCCCTAATATTATGATAGAGGATGGGGTTGTTGGTCTTTCATATTCAAGAAGCGTAGAGTAAATGGCCCCTGTATTGATGACAAAAGAGATCAGCTTACCTGCTACAAGGTGAGTTACCCTGGGATCCCATGTGGTGATCTCAAGCCCTGGGCATCACCAATCCTCCTCCTGGGCAAAGCTGAGAAGCTCTGGTAGAGATGGCCATGAAGCCAAAGGCTATAGGTTGGGGACTGGGCCACTCCCTCCCTGGTGAGTGGCACAGTCAATCCCCCAGTGACCTGGCCATTTGTAGTGAGAATGGGTTACAACAGGCCCATTCCGAGTGGTGGCCTGGTTGACCACATTTGAAGCAGTTGCTGGGTGGCTTGCCCCTTGAGGCAGCCGGCTTTGGAGTATGTGAGCCTTGGATGGCATTAGCCAGGAATTGGTATTTGGCCTGATCTCTTTTATAGTTTTTTGAATATCAGGGGCTGATTGGGTAATGAAATGAGAGTGTAAGAGGGCCATGCCTGCAGGAGAGTTTGGGTCTATACGTGTGTATTCATGTAAAGCCTCAGAGAGGCGGGTTAGGAACTCGCTGGGATTTTCAGTGGATCTCTGTGTGATCTCTCTAAGCTTGTCATAATTGACTGACTTGTGAGTAGCCTTTTGGAGGCCATGAAGTAGGTGTGTGATCATGTTATCCTGGAGATCCTAATCTCTGTGGCCAGCCTGGTAGTTCCAATTTGTGTCCATGCAAGGAAGAGCAATGGCTCCCTCAGGCTGCCTATTATTTTGAGCATGTACCTGAGCTTCCATCCAGACCTGCTCCCCATACATGGACTCAGACAATTCCTTCCATCCCAGCCACTTCACGGAAGGGTTATAAAAAGCTGGAGCTGAGGTGGGGGTGTTACCTGATGAAGGGGAGGAGTTGGACTGAGGATGAGCATCAGGAGGCCAGGTGTGGGGAAGAGAGAGAAATGTGGAGGGCTGACGGATTGATCTGAGTCTGGAAGGGGAGGTTGAGCATGAGCTAGGAGAATTTGACACATAGGACAGTTTTGACAGAGAGAAGAACATGTTCAGAGATAGGAAAAGGCCTGAACAAGGAATCTGTACAGCTTTGGCCACTTCAGTAAGTGTCTTAATTAAGTACCATCTTGTGGCCACTGAGATCCATTGTAATGAGGCGTTTGAGTTTTAATGTCTCCCTGGAGGCCGAGAAGTCTCCCTCCAGGCCAGGAGACGGCCCAGAGGTGTAGAGTGCAGAGTACAGTAGAAAACAGAATGGGATGTTTAGGTTCAATGTCTCCCTGGAGGCCAAGAAATTGGCCAGGAGACAGGCCAAGGGTGTAGAGCATGGAGGTTTGGATCGTGAAGATCCCGTGTAGAGGGTGGGAAAGGGCAGTCAGTCCTGGTAGAAGAAGAGTGCCAGCAAAGGGCATCCCCTTTGGTGCCCCCCTTCTTTTTGAGAGAAAAGCCACTGACTGGCTAAAGGAGCAGCCTCCAGTAGCTGGGGGGCATGAGAAGAGTTCTCTCGGCCAGACGCCTGGGCTTTGTAGAGACCAAAGTCGCAGAGAGGGTAGTCAGGGGAACCACAGAAGTAGGCAGGACAGACCCACTGACTCACCCTGAATTGAGGCCGGTGTTGGATGCATTGGTCTGAAATGGCAAAAGTAGAGAGTCCTGGAGGCATCCAGTTTTGGCAGGTCCAGGAAGGGCGGCTGAGGGCCAATCAACCCAAGCGAGGGGATTGGCCACAACGTCAGCCAAAACCCTTCCCGGGTTTCGGCACCAAAATGAAAGAAAGTGAGCTGAGATGCTGGGTACTGTTCAAGCTTTATTAAAAAAAAAAAATCTGCTGGGCTGTGCTCAGAGTGGCAGACAGCCCAGGGCTGCCCTGAAAATGGGGGACAGCACCAAGTGTGGGGGTGGTAGAGCTTATATAGTGCGCCAAGGGCTGGCTGATTCCATCAAGGAAGGTCATTATGCTAATGTGGATCAGGGTGGAGAACTGAATCCTTGCTGAAGCAAAAGGGGTTTCTGTTTAAGTCAGGAGGCTTCTCGTAAAGGGAAGGGGGTAGGGGAGGAGGTGGGTGGCACCATTTTGTACTTGGGCTTTTCTAAAGTGGTGCTGGTTATGTTGCAGATCTATTATACCTTATAGCAGCTGGGGCAGAGGCCAATGCACCCCGAGGGACAGAGGAACAAGTTCTGGCACAGGAAGATGCAAAATTTATTTGTTACCATAGATTTCAGTCAAAAACCCTCAGAAACCATTGTTGTAAATAGACTTTGGTGGCATGTGGAGCCTGCATAGGCTTAGATCAACCAAAACAAGGCTGGAGTCCAGTCTCTGCCACTTGCGAGCTATGTGACCTTGGACCAACTACTTAACCCATCTGAGCCTTCGCGTCCACACGTGTAAGAAGAGAGAAAATAATGCTGACTGCGCAGGCTTATCCTGGGGATTAGAGGTAATAACTGAGGAGTGGCTGGCAAGTGGGGGTGCTTAGTAGGGGCAGCATTAATTCCGTGTTCTCAGTGTCACGACAGGAATTTTCGCTGACACAGGCTGCACCTTCAGCACTGGGGCTGGGGAGGAGTTGGACCAGTGTCTGTTTCTTTAAACTTCACTGTAGTGGATGGACCCTCTTTCTTTTCCATCCTCTTCTCCCAGCCTTTGGTTGCTTTGTTTCTTC
>NW_007757612.1:6123-6843 GCF_000696425.1 Galeopterus variegatus | reverse complement strand
TAATAACCTAACAGAACACAGAAACAGATCAAATAGTTTATGAATATAGCTATGCATATATGGGAAATTGGTGTATGATAGAGATGGCATGCCATATCGGTGGAGAAATGCAGGGTTATTTAAGAAATTTTGTTGGAACACATAGAGGCACATAAGGCACAGCAATCAAAACAATTCCCTGAACTTGTTAAGACAAGTGAACAGATATGATGTTGATGGGGGGGGGGGAGAAAGGGAGATGGGAAAGAAGGAATTAGTAAAGGGACATGAAAGTCAACTATATTGTATATTGATAAAGTAAACAAATAAATAAATAAATTTTTTAAAAAGAAAATATTAAATAATTTTCTATTTCAAACAGTATGTAAAAGTAAATTAAAAATCAATCAACATAAAAATCAAAGAGCTAGGTACAAGAAACAAAACATCATAGTGTTAAAATATAGAAAAATATTTTTTACCTCAAGATGAAAAAAACAGAATTCATAATAAAAGCAGAAATCGGTGTGAAATGTGAAGACTGGAATTACAGTAAAACTCAGAGTTCCTGAAGAACAAAAATCTATGCATAAAGATATAGTGAAAGATGGTATTTTTAAAACATGAATTTAATTGTTTTAATGTCTAGAAAACATAATATATTGCTACATCCATATGAGAAAGACAGGTAATCTAATGGAAAGACAGGAATTGCCTATAAAGAGTTATTTTACTGAAGAC
>NW_007757612.1:0-911 GCF_000696425.1 Galeopterus variegatus | reverse complement strand
TCAAAGTGATTTATATATTGGATCCAATTCCTGTCAAAACCCCAAAAGAATTACTTATGAAAGTTAGTCAAATATTCATACAAAAGTTTACAGTATAAGAATAGTGAAAATAAGTTCTGAAAAAGAACCAGAAGCAGTATATTCCACCTGCTAGAAGATATAGTGCAAATAAATGATAATTAAAGCAGTTAAATATTGTTTCAGGAATAATAACCTAACAGAACACAGAAACAGATCAAATAGTTTATGAATATAGCTATGCATATATAGAGATGGCATGCCATATCGGTGGAGAAATGCAGGGTTATTTAAGAAATTTTGTTGGAACACATAGAGGCACATAAGGCACAGCAATCAAAACAATTCCCTGAACTTGTTAAGACAAGTGAACAGATATGATGTTGATGGGGGGGGAGGGGAGAAAGGGAGGTGGGAAAGAAGGAATTAGTAAAGGGACATGAAAGTCAACTATATTGTATATTGATAAAGTAAACAAATAAATAAATAAATATTTTAAAAAGAAAATATTAAATAATTTTCTATTTCAAACCGTATGTAAAAGTAAATTAAAAATCAATCAACATAAAAATCAAAGAGCTAGGTACAAGAAACAAAATATCATAGTGTTAAAATATAGAAAAATATTTTTTACCTCAAGATGAAAAAAACAGAATTCATAATAAAAGCAGAAATCAGTGTGAAATGTGAAGACTGGAATTACAGTAAAACTCAGAGTTCCTGAAGAACAAAAATCTATGCATAAAGATATAGTGAAAGATGGTATTTTTAAAACATCAATTTAATTGTTTTAATGTCTAGAAAACATAATATATTGCTACATCCATATGAAAAAGACAGGTAATCTAATGGAAAGACAGGAATTGCCTATAAAGAGTTATTTTACTGAAGAC
>NW_007757611.1:6024-6843 GCF_000696425.1 Galeopterus variegatus | reverse complement strand
ACCAGCACCTCGGGGGCCTGCCCAGGAACCTGAGGATTGGAGCCGGGACCAGACCCCACTCACATCCAGGCACACCACCAATGCCCCAGGGCCCACCTGGAGACCTGGAGCAAGCAGCCAGAGACCGGACCCTCTTCCCAAACCCAGGCACACTGTGACAGTGCCTCAGGGGCCCAAGGCATGGAGAAGGGGACCAGACCCCCCTCCCGTAAGCAGGCACACTGCACCAGCGCCTGGGGCTCGCCCAGGGACCCAGGGCATGAAGAAGGGGACAGGACCCCCCTTCTGCAACCAGACACACCACACCAGCACCTCAGGGCCCACCAGGGGACCTGGGGTATGGAGAAGGGGACCGGCCCCCACCTCCCTCAACCAGGCACATCTCGCCAGCACCTCTAGGGCCCACCTGGGGTCCGGGGGCATGGAGAAGGGGATCAGACCCCCCTCCCATAATCAGGCACACCGCACCAGCTCCTCGGGGCCCACCCAGGGACCTGGGGCATAGGGAGGGGGACCAGACCTCACTCCCACAACCAGTCACATCTCGCCAGTGCCTTAGGGCCCGCCCGGGTACCCAGGATATGGAGAAGGGGACTGGACGCCCCCTCCCACAACCAGGCTCAGTGCGTAAGCGCCTTGGGGCATACCTGGGGACCCAGGGCGTGGAGAAGGGGACCAGGCCCCGATCTCACAACCAGGCACACTGTGCCAGAACCTCAGGGACTGCCCTGGGGCATAGAGAAGGGGACTGGAACACTCCCCCTGACAAGGCTCACCACGTAAGCACCTCAGGGCCCAGCTGGGGACCAAGGGCATGGA
>NW_007757611.1:0-292 GCF_000696425.1 Galeopterus variegatus | reverse complement strand
AATCATTAATTTTTATTCCCTCTTCCTCCAAAAAAATTCTTAAAAAGAAAACTCACCAAGCAAAACCTTGTTTTTTTCTGTTTTTATTTGCATTTGTTTACCTAAAAGAGATTGCATTTTATAGTTTTGGGGCCGGCTGAATGTCACCCCAGGGGAGGGGCACGCCGCAGGGCGGCGGGGGCGGAGCCGAAGGGACGCCACGTGCTGCCCATCCCCCGGCCCCCGGCAGTTACAATGACCTGTGGCTTCTAGAACCCCAGCGGACGTGGGCTCCTTGGAAACGGTCATCAGT
>NW_007757610.1:5862-6843 GCF_000696425.1 Galeopterus variegatus | reverse complement strand
CTATTTTCCCCTCTCTCCCTCATCTCCTGACCAACACTGCACCTGAGCGGCCATGCCTCCTTTTTCTAGGAATCTGTGAGTATAAAAAAGTTTCTTCATGACAGTCATATCTATGTTGCATGTTACCATACCTGATTAAAACAAATCCCAGGTATCTTTAAAATAGAAGGTAACTTGTGGTTAAGCTGTTCAAAGCTCTTCCAATTTTACCAGATGTCAAAGCAGCACACAGTATTAATTTTCCAAAAAATAGCAGAGGGAATGCTTCCTAATTCAGCTGGCATGCCCCAATACCAAAATTAAGTCAAGACATTACAAGAAAAAAAAAAATTCTACAGACCAATTCAACAATGTATTAAAAGAATTGTACACCACAATCAGGTGAGATATGTTCCAGGTATGTAAGGCTAGTTCAGCGTTTGAAAACCAATTAATGTAATCCATCACATTAACAGCCTAAAGAATAAAAATCATATGATCATATCAATTGATACAGAATAAGCATTTGACAAAATCCAACACCCATTTATGATAAAAACTCTCAACAGGAAATAGAAGGGAACTTCTTCAACTTGATAAAGAACATCTACAAAACAGCCCACAGCTAACATCACACCTAGGGGTGAGAATTTGGAAGTTTTCTCCCTAAGATTGAGACTAAGGCACGGATGCCTCTCTCACAACTCCTTTTTAGCATTGTAGAACAAGTCTCAGCTAGTGTATTAAGAAAAGAAAATATAAGCTATGTAGACTGGGAAGGAAGAAATAAAAATCTTTGTTTGCAGATGACATGACTGTCTATGTAGAAAATCCTGGAATCAATTAAAAAACACCTAGAAATGGGCCGGCCCGGTGGCGCACTCGGTAGAGTGCAGCACTTGGGAGTGCGGCGGCGCTCCCGCCAAGGGTTCGGATCCCACATAGAGACCGGTCTGCTCACTGGTTGAGCGCGGTGCGGGCACGACACCGAGGGTTGCGATC
>NW_007757610.1:3299-4317 GCF_000696425.1 Galeopterus variegatus | reverse complement strand
TCACACCTTTCACAAAAACTAACGGATCACTTAGCTAAATGTGAAAAGCAAAACTAAAAAACATTTAGAAGATAAAATAGGAAAAAATTTAGGTGACTATGGGTTTGGCAAAGAGTTTTTAGATTGGGAGAAAATATTCTGAAACCATATATCTGATAAAAGATTTGCATCTAAAAATACAAAAACTCTTAAAACTTAACCAAATTTTTTAAATGGACAAAAGACATAAGCAGACATATCAACAAAGAAGATATACAGATGGCAAAATAAGTATAAGAAAAGACATGCAACATCAGTTGTTATTAAGGAATTACAAATTAAGACAAAAATAAAATATTATTCAGCAATAAAAATAGATGTTAAGCCACAAAAAGTCATGGAGGAAACTTAAATATATATTTCTTAAGTGAAAGAAGTCTGAATGGTTATATACTGTATTATTCCAATTATATTACATTCAGGAAAAGGCAAAACTATAGAGAGATTTAAAAGATCACGCATGGTTAGAGATTAAAGGAGAGAGGGAAAGGGAGGAACAGATAAAGTACAGGGTATTTTTAGGGCAGTGAGACTATTTTGTATGACATGGTAAGGATAGACACATGACATTATCTATTTGTCAAAACTATAGAACTCTACAGCACAGAGAGTGATTCTTAACAGAAGAAAATTAAAATAAATAATCCTTTAGGAAGTGGAAGGATCTCAGGAAAGAATGCAGGCTGTGATAAGAAAATCTAACTTAGGTGCCAGCCTAAGTAACTTTGGAAATGAATGGAGTCCATAAGACTAAAAGCAAAAGAAACTGCATATAATGCTACTCAAAAGTTGTTTCCCAAGGGGCTGTGGGTTATCAATTTTGATACCGTAATAAATGTGTACTGGAATTGAAACATTGAGTAAATGAATAGCAGATTGTGTAAGCCAGATTTCTTACTGTTAGAGTAGAAATTTACATACCAGCAAGGGGAAGAGGCTAAAATGATTCATGTCATAATGAATTAGAGTTGGAGACATC
>NW_007757610.1:0-1635 GCF_000696425.1 Galeopterus variegatus | reverse complement strand
GGCTGTAACCTGTAACCTATGGGGCTGTTTGCATTATTGATCACTTGTTCCACATCCCTCTAACCAAAAACCCACCACCACAGCTGTTAGCCATGATTAAAACTAAAGTTCAACAATAGAGTCATGTAAATAAGTTTCCCCCTTTGTGTGTGTTTTCTTAAAACTAGCCAAACTGCAACCTCCAAGGGAAAGCCTACAAGATAATGCCCATATACCTTAATAAACTCTTTCTCTTTCTCTCACTCCCCACATGCTGGTTGAGCTCCATGCCACCTCTGGACTTCCTGTTGGCCTCTTGTAAGAACCTCTAACCTCTCTGGGACCTGTGAGTAATAAATTTCTTCTGTTTCATGCANCCAGAAAGTAAGCAAGTGATCAAAAACTAATTAAAAAAAAAAAAAAAAAAAAAACATTGATAGATACAGGCCAAAGGAACACAGGAACCAGTGGAAAGAGCTCCTAGTGGCCAAAATTGGAACATTTTGAGCAAGAAAATAAAGTGGGAATGGATTGTAACCAGTGTGTACATGAATATTCATGGGTCTATATTCATACAAATGCATGATCAAGTGAATTAATAATTGAAGGGAAAGAGATAAATTGCTCATGCAGTTTTCCAAATAATTGTATAGATACTCCATCCTAAAGATGAAGCATAATTCCCCACTTTATAGGTATGGGCTGTGCATAGTAACTTTCTTCCAAAGAGTTCAATCTGAAAAGGCTGGGAAGGAATAACTTTACAGTATAGAAACCTGACAAGCACTACTCTAATGGGGTGATCGTGATCACCATCAACAATCATAAATCATGCTGATTACCCATATCATTGATATGACATGATAAGAAGGTCACTTTACTTCAATAATCCTCTTCCAAAAAGCCCATAACCACAGTCCAATCATAAGAAAAAAATAAGACAACTTCCAATAGAATGGCATTCTACAATATATCTGACCAATAGTCCTCAAAACTATCAAGGTCATAAAAAACAAAGAAAGTCTGAGAAACTATTACACCCAAGAGGAGCCTAAAGACACCTGACAATTTAATGTAATATAACACCCTGGATAAGGTCCTGGAACAGAAAAAGAGTATTAAATGAAAACCAAGAAAATCTAAATAAAACACAGACTTTAGTTAATAATAATGCATCAATATTGGTTCATTAATTTTGAAAAATGTACTATACTAATGTAAGATGTTAATAATAGTGGAGACGATAGGGGTGTATAAATTTGATTAGTGCAGTTACTGCCTCAGCACCCATTTTTAGGCCTGACATAGGTTGTTTGAAACCTACTCATTCCCCATCACCTGTAGCCTGGGGGCTGTAACCTGTAACCTATGGGGCTGTTTGCATTATTGATCACTTGTTCCACATCCCTCTGACCAAAAACCCACCACCACAGCTGTTAGCCATGATTAAAACTAAAGTTCAGGGCCGGCCCGGTGGCGCACTGGATAAGTGCGCCGCTTGGGAAGCGCGGCGGCGCTCCCGCCCGAGGGTTCGGATCCCACATACAGACTGGTTCCCGCTCACTGGCTGAGTGAGGCGAGGGGGCAACACCGAGGGTTGCAATCCCGTTGCCGGTCCCCGGTCCGGTACGGGGGCAACACTGAGGGTTGCGATCC
>NW_007757609.1:5962-6843 GCF_000696425.1 Galeopterus variegatus | reverse complement strand
AATCAAAAAAGAAAAGATTTTAAATAAAATAAAATAACATGATTATGAGATGAGTTTTACCTTCTGTCCATGTTTTTCCAGAATTTTTCAAAGCAAAATGGAAAATATACTGGCTTCTGCCCATCACCCATAGCCCCTGATATTTTAGTTATTCCACCTCATTACTCTCATTCCCCCTGTCCTTTGCCCTCCTCAAGACACATTTGTAGGAACTGGGACCGCGGTTGCTGNACACTTCTGTAGCAAACCTCTTTTCCCTAAACTAGCTGGAATGGATTTTTTTTCCTCTGCATCTAAACCCAATCTTTACAGAAATTGTTTCCTTTCCCCCCTATTTTCTTCAGTTTCTCTACCATGATCAAAATGTTACTCATGGATTCTTCTGGAAAGTGGGTTTGGGGGGCAGATTTTTACTTTTTCAAAATACTTTTTTTTAATAAAATGATTATAATATCACCTTTTTCATTTCTATTTTTTGTTATTTGTGACTTCTCTCTTCATGATTTCAGCAAAGTTGCAGGATACGAAATCAACACGCAGAAATCAGTAGCATTTCGATACTCCAACAATGAGCTAGCAGAAAAAGAAATCAAGAAAGCTTGCCCATTTACAATAGTCATGAAGAAAATAAAATACCTAGGAATAGATTTAACCAAGGATGTGAAAAATCTCTAGGATGAGAACAACAAAACACTGTAGAGAGAAATTAGAGAGGACACAAGAAGATGGAAAGATATCCTGTGCTCTTGGATTGGAAGAATTAACACTGTGAAAATGTCCATAGTACCCAAAGTGGTCTACAGATTCAATGCAATCCCCATCAAAATACCAATGACATTTTTCTCAGAATTGGAAAAAACAATCCTATCATTCAAATGGAA
>NW_007757609.1:2435-2780 GCF_000696425.1 Galeopterus variegatus | reverse complement strand
CTTTGCTCCTCGTGATAGCTTGCATCTTATTTTTATTTAAGATGCACGTGACATATAGCAGTTTTATATTTTAATGCCATCAAATGCTTGTCCTTGTGTGATTTCTTCCATTACTCAGATGCTCTGAAAGTCCTTTCCCATTTCTGGACTCGCACTCACAGATGTGGAGTTGCCAGGGCAGCTAAATCATTTGTGCTGTCCTATCACCCAGCGGGCTGTTGTGTGCTTGAAGCGTGAGGACTTGGCCCCACAAGTTACTCTCCTGAGAGCAGCTTTTGCATCCTTATTTCTCAGGGTGTAGATGAGGGGATTTAGCATTGGCGTCACTGCTGCATAAAATATAGA
>NW_007757609.1:0-600 GCF_000696425.1 Galeopterus variegatus | reverse complement strand
CACCCCCGTGTCTGCATCCTCTGCTGAGAAAATAAAAAAGCAGACCTCCAGGAAAAAGGACCAGGACCCCTGGACTGTGTGAACACAGTATTGGAGGAAGAGAGAACAAAAGGACCCACCCAGCCTTCTGGCCAACAAGCCTCCCATGAGCTCCTGCTCCAAACTAAATGAGACCTGAGCACGAGAAGAAACCGGCTGCCTCTTCATTCAGGGGCAGAAGAACGACAGTGTAGTGGCACAGGGAAAGGTCCTCAGGACAATATTGGCTTGTACTCACTCGAGGTCAACACTCAAGGTCCTAAGTCCCTTCCCACACTGGGGCTGAGACCGAAAGATCCACAATGCTTTCCTCCCACCTCTTCAACCAGCAGCTCGTCTCTCCTCAAGGCAGAGAAGAAAGGAGAAAGGGAAGGTTGGAAAGTCAGGATATGCAGGGGAGGGACCCATTGCAGGCCAGCGAAGGACTGCTCTGCTGGGTGTCTCTGTTCCCTTCTGACTTTTGCCTACATGTGGGCAGGCGAGCGGGGCTGGCAGGCCCGGCCAGGGCTCTGGCTGGCAAGGTTTGCGTTTACCTTCCTTGCACCACCAGAATGATAAGGT
>NW_007757608.1:5442-6843 GCF_000696425.1 Galeopterus variegatus | reverse complement strand
GAAAAGAGGAGGCCAGTGGCTGAGCGGCTCGTCTCCCCTCAACAGAAGCTCAATTTCCTTGGCTTTCACCAACACGTGGCAAATGGGAAAATGGGAGGGTATACTTTCTGGAACGCACACAGAGACAGAAGAAGCAGTTGCTATTTTGCTTGGCAGAACACGATAGAAATTTAAAGGAGATCTCCAGTCAATACGTATCAAATGACTCTCTGATTTACAAATTGTCTAGTGGCAATTTTAAAATTTATGCTTATAAAAGACATTCACTGAAAGTAAAAGAGAAAGAAAGGGGCAGATATACAAAATAAAACTGAGCTATTGTTGTTGGCTTTTCATAATAATAAAGAATTTGCCAGTCTTTAGGGAAAAGGGCTAAATTTATACCTATTTCAAATGACCAAAATAGGGGCACTATATTATATCTTAGGCCTTTAACTTAGTTTCAGAGATATGTAAATCTGCTTGAATAAGGAAGGGTAATTTCACATGTTTAAAAGAAATTTCAGTAAAGGTGAAGATTAAAATTAGAATTTGTGAACTTAGAGAGAAAGCCCAAATTACTGAAATTTCTATCATGCGAAAGTGGCACTCTTTCTAGCTTTAAAATATTTACTGCAAACCCAGGAGTCTGGATTTAACTGTCATTCAGTGAATCTAAGCCATTGGCTACACCGTGCACCTGTTGCAGGTTGTGGGGATGGGGCAGAAAGTGGGTGATGGCGTCGCAGCACGGACCTCCCGGCCTCTCTAACTTACCTTCCTTGGAACTTCTGCTCCTAGACTTCTGTTCTGGACTTTGGTTAGGTCATAGGGCACTGTTGCTGCTGTGAGCGACTTAATTAGTTTATGACCTTCTGTGATGTCTTAGGCTATTTCAAGAGCTGCAGAGAATTTTGGGAAGAGGATTGAGAGAATCACAGCTACTTGTTTTGATCTGTTCTCATTCCCAGAGATAAATTCGGCTTATGATGTTAAGATGAATCACTTATTAATTGGTTTGTGCCAGGTTAAATACTGAGATGATGCCACTACAGATGACTGAATTTCCCCCTCCAAGGATTTTCTTAAAAATAATCTCTTTGCTTCCTTGAATTAAAACCAGAGTAAGCCATAAAAAAACTCCAAACAAACAAAGAAACAAACAAACAAAAAAACACTCCTTTATTGATAAACAAAGACAAAATACTCCCTGATGGAAGGAGTTTGCCTGACGTTCTTTCTAACATTCCGTCAACTTCAATTAACAAGCAAAGCTACAGTGTTCATCACCCTTAGGATACAAAACGGTAAGTGGTGATTAACTGCTATTAAAGGGAGCAAGAATTATAGCATCAGCAAATGCAGACTACGCGGTCTCTCCCTCTCCCCCTTCTTTAATGTGCCAGGAATTCCGACATATCT
>NW_007757608.1:2763-4634 GCF_000696425.1 Galeopterus variegatus | reverse complement strand
CATGATCCAGCAATCCCACTACTGGGTCTGTATCTAAAGAAAATGAAACCGGTACCTCGAAGAGATGTCTGCACTCCATGTTCATTGCAGCATTATTCACAGTCGCCAAGGTGAGTAATCAACGCAAGTATCCGTCAACAAATAAATGGATAAAGAAAGTGTGGTACATATACGTATGTAGATAGCAGAATGGTGGTTACCAGGGGCTGGTGCAGGGGAGAAGAGGTGGGCGGGTTGGGGAGATGTTTGTCTAAGGATACAAAATTCCACTTAGACAGGAAAATAAGCTCAGTAGATCTATCGTACATCATGGTGACTATAGTTAATAATAATGTATTGTGTGCTTGAAAATTGCCAAGAGAGTAGATGTGAAGTGTTGTCACCACAAATAATGAGTACAAGTAGGTGAGGGAATGCATATAGTAATTAGTTTCATTTAGCCATTCTAAAATGCATGCATATTTCAAAATATGTTGTACATGATAAATATATACAATTTTTATTTGCCAATTTAAATGAATGAATGAATGAATAAATAAATAAACAAACAAACAAACAAATAAATAAATAATAAATAAATGAGATAAAAAGAACCACTGCATGTTCCCAGACAGTTCACAGTCTAGTGAGGAGGCGACGTGAGCACAGGTAGTGAACTCAACACCTTGTCGCAGGTGCTAGGATGGAAACAAGCCCAGAGAAGTGGGGCAGACAGAACAGGTGTCATGAGGACAAGTTAACGGTTTACTTGTGTCCATGTACATCCAGGTGGGCTGGGGCCGAGACGTTCTTCGGAATCGCTCCTGGTTGCTCAGTGTGGGACTTCAGTTTTCTTTCCTAGTGACACAGGTGCGCACATGGGGGAGGATGTGCTTGGGGTTATGGGTCTTGCTTAAGTGGCGCCCACACTGAGAAAAACGAGAATTGAAGACAGGAAGCGCACGGTCCACCTACTCAACGAGTTATTTTTAGATAGGTTCTACTTAAAATGATTTTGTCTTAGGAAGTCATCTCAAGACATCTCTTTAGATGCAAATGGATCAATCCTCAGTAACTTTGTGGCCATGCCATCAATTCGCCAACTCAAATTGTCGAGCCACACACTGGATTTGGAAGGGGGGACAGCTTTCAGCCAACCAAGTTATGCACGTGGAAACAGACTGATGAGGAAATCCGGTAAAAACTCCACCAACAAACAGCAATTGAAATGGAAATTACCTGAGTTGAAAATGAGTCTTGATTACGGGAAATGCTGGTGTTACAGATTTTTAAAATGCAATTTAATTATTATTATTTATGCGCTACTTAATTAGCATCCGTCCTGTGCCACCTGCATTATTGGGGTTGTGCGCGCGCGTGCGCGTCCCCTCCCCTGTCTAGAGTGTAAGTTCCCCGAGGGCCTGGGTTGCGTGAATTCCTATGGCCTCGGCCTCCAGCAGGGATTTGCAGCGAGGGCGCCCGGGGGCGCGGCTGTTGCTGCTCCTGATGCCTCGGGCCCGCCCAGAACCCAAGTCGGTGGTTAAGATCCCGCCAAGTCAAATCTCACTGGGCCTTTTTTCTTTTTCTTTTGTTTTTACAGACCCTTGTGAGGAGGCCTGACTGAACGGATCACGGTGAGGGAGCTGCCCTGCTCCGAGGAAACCCCGACCCTGAAGCCCTGTCTGCGGGGTCCGCGCCGGGTCCCCACCAGCGTGCTCCGCGGGACGGGCGAGGGCGCCCCCTTCCGGCCGCGCCCCGTTTGCCAGCACCAGGGCCGCTGCGCCCCGGCCGGTCCCACTCCCGGCCTCTTTTAACTTCAATCCCAGGCTCTTTCTGGAGGTCTTGGCTCTCTGACTACGATGATGTTGCATAAGGGCACCTCAGGACTGGAA
>NW_007757608.1:0-1780 GCF_000696425.1 Galeopterus variegatus | reverse complement strand
TGGCTCTCTGACTACGATGATGTTGCATAAGGGCACCTCAGGACTGGAAAGGGACCGGCGCGGTTGCATCTCTCTTTACTCAGGACAGCGCGAGAGTAACATCTGCCGGGCTTCTTTGAGGGTGAAGGAGCCCAGCAGTGGCCATTGCTATAGCCCAATGCACTTGCGACGGGACGACTGACGGGTGCAAGGCACGGATCCCAAGGAACCTGGAGGGAACATATGGAGTATGGTAAAGGAATATCTAATGCATAGGATCGGGGAAATTTCCATAATGCTGGAAATGGAAAGTGGAGAGAGGGTCACTGCAGGGTCTCCAGGACAACCACGCGTGTGTATCAGCACAGTTACGAGAAGGTTCTGTCGCCCCCGGCTGTGAATCTGAAAGTTAATCATTTTCATTTGCAATATGGCGCAGTGGCAGAACACGGGGAGGGACCTAGCAGCCTGCCTGCACGTTTATTGGGAAAGCCACCTGTCACTGAGCACGGTCTCTTACCCTGCACTCAGAATGGAAGCTGCTGGAAGCACGGGGCCGCTGTCTCTACTGAGGCCACTGCAGCGCTCCACAGGTAATGAGACGCCAGGGGTGGTTTCGCAGAGCAAATGTGAACAGCCAAGAATGGCTACTCAAGTGGAGGGTGGGAGGGNCTGTCTCTACTGAGGCCACTGCAGCGCTCCACAGGTAATGAGACGCCAGGGGTGGTTTCGCAGAGCAAATGTGAACAGCCAAGAATGGCTACTCAAGTGGAGGGTGGGAGGGTGGAAGACTGAAGTCTTTATTGCGTCAAAGGTCAACATTCATGAGGAAGAAGAAAGAGGTGACCTCTGGGGGTGGGGAAGGAGCAGAGGAAGAAATGCCCAAGCAGGCTTCGAGGAGGCTTAGGCGTGCGCCTCGATTAGCAAAGGACGTGAGGGGGAGCGTGGCAGGGGTGCAAAAGGGACTGGGGGAGCAGGCAAGAAAGGGCTCGGAGAAGAGAGGGGCACGGACTAGCCCACGGGCGTGAGGCGCTCTGCACCGGCAGCCTCGGGCTTTATAAAAACATCGGACTTTTGCCCACAGCGGTGAAGAACGGTCTCGGGTGCTGAAGGTCTGGGGCAGGGGCACCTTTCTTCCAGAAGGAGGGTGGCTTCAGGGGCAACTCTCTTCCTGACTCTACAGCTGATGCTGTGTCAGGTGTACTCAGTCTAGGGCAACGGGGACGTTGTGTGACTGTGTGGTGATTTCCCAGCTCAGGGGCTGATGGACAGTAGCTCACTGGTTGCTTATTCCGCACATGCCTCCCTACCCACCAGACCTATTCCCTCCCCTTCTCTGTGTTGCTCTGCCCTGAGAGGCTGACCCCTAGGGCTGCTCCTTCCCATCCTCTGGCTTCTCACTGGGCACAGCCGGTGGCAGGCTCCAGCAGGAGACCAGAGGTTGGAAGGAGAGAGAGAGGTCGGGGGATTTCTTCCCTGCTTCTGTGCCTCATGGCTGGCCATTGCTGTCCCTCCGCCCCTCGCTTTCCCTGGATTCCAACACCACTGCTCTTCCCTTCCCTTTCCTGCCTGCTAGACACAGCTTGCCACTGTCGCCAGTGTCTGGGTGCCATGACACCCTTGGGACACTCTCCTATCCCTGCCTACACCGCTGTTTCTCCATCTCGACCACCTGATGTAAACTCTGTTCCCTGCCAGGCCCTGAACTGATGATGCTAACTTTGTTGAGTGTTGTTACCTACCAGGTTCTATTCTCAGTCCTCTCTGTGCACTAACTCATGTAATCCCAACACCTTGGTAA
>NW_007757607.1:5362-6844 GCF_000696425.1 Galeopterus variegatus | reverse complement strand
TATATAAACATGTATCCATTTTCAGTTAGGGAAAAATATTATTTTAGAAAATTATAGGAATCGGGAGGGCAAAAATGACTCACACACCGTTCATAGTGCATATATGTACACCCACTACAAGGATTCCTATTAACAAAGAGATGTTAACATTTGCAAAGGAGCTCATGCAGGCTGCTAAAATGTGATGTGTATACGTATGCACAGAACCAGTGGTCTGAAAACCCAGTGATCTTCATGTAAAAAGGCATAAACAGAATTAATAACCCATATGATTTTCTGTTTGCACAGACATATTGACTTCAACATTTTTTAACAGCAGAATTTTGGGGTTGGTAAAATAAACAATGTGGAACTTTAGACCTCCCCAATTATGATTTAGTCCACCCAAGACCAACTTCTCATTGAGAAGAGCTGTCAGGATTTCTGGGTATTACCATGTATATCTGTGGTCTGTGGGGACAGAGTGTGCCCTCAGGGACATAAGCTGGGAGAAATTCAGAGGAGTTAATGCTGCTCCTCCAGTGTTTTTGGCTCAGCTGCACAGCCCTGTGTCCTAAATGTGGACACTGAGCAGGAGGACTGGGCAAACACTGACTCACTTCAATAAGTAAAATAAGAACAAACAAAATATATTTCCTTCCTATCAGCTCTGCTCCCCCAGGACACACCAGGTGACTTTCCTAAGAGGTCAAATAGGGTAACACACTCTCCCCTATGCCCAACTTAGACTTTATTTCACTTGTTAAACCTATTATCATTGAACGGTGGGCTGACCATGCTACTTGCCTGGCTGCTCTTTGAGCTGTGGCATTGGGGCTGCTTCTGTTCCTAAACACCTATTTTCAAATCTGGTTCATTTACAGGAATTAGGAATAACCTTCTAATGGGCAAAGCCAAAAGGCCCTGAGATAATTTGGAGAGCCTGTAGCTCTCTCTGCAGACCTCTTCTCAGTCTGAGTCTTTTACAATATAACCTTGCTCGGTGGTCTATGGGGAGATGGCCTTTGGGAGCTGGTAGCAACTGGAGATTTTCTGGGAACAATCACTCTCTTCAAAGTATTCACCCAAGAAATTCAACAGTAAACTTACTTCATCTCAAAGATCTGCATCCTCTCAGTGAAATATTTGGGGTAACTTTTCGAGGACTTTACTCGAAATCATTTGCATAATGTGCTAAATTTTACTTGCTCATTCCAACCAATTCTCCTCTACTTAATTAATTAAAATGCCATCAAGAATTATACCAGTTTGGCCAAGGGTAGGTGAACAGAGGCAGCCTACCCTTTATTGCTTTCTTGATACATATATACCCTTCCTCATCCTTCCTATTACTTGCACTAATCTGGCTGAATCCATTAAACTCACAGCTGGGAAATCCCTCCTCCGCTTTTCAAGGGGCACCTGTGGGTGCCAGTCTATGAAAAAGGGGCCTAGCATCCATCTCAGAACTCATTTTATTGTCAGGAGGATCTGCAATGATTC
>NW_007757607.1:0-470 GCF_000696425.1 Galeopterus variegatus | reverse complement strand
TGAAGCACCTAATGAAATGTGAAGTGGTCCTAAGAGCTGTAGGCAGAAGAGAGCCTACATGAAATAATGGAGAGAGAGGTGGTTGCTGCGGAAGTGGGTCCAGGTTTATTGAGGGTGTAAAACAAACTTCCAGGCTGGGGCTGAGCAAAGAGTAAGGCTTGGGATCTGAGAATGAAGGAAAATAGCCTGCAAGGGAGGCATCTGACAATCACTGTTGTCTTCTAAGATTTAAGAACAAGGCAGCTCCAAGTCAGGTAATAGCAGATACAAGTGTGATGGTGTTTTAAACTATTAACTGATATATTTTTTTTCTTTTTCTGTCTCCTGCTGTTATTCTCCCCTTTTCACCTACTGTCCCACCCTATGAAATAATTCCCCTAAGGTCATTGCCTCAAGGAAGGGATATGATAAGGGTGGCAAAGAGAAATGGGAAGCGGCTTTGGGTTCCAAAACCCAAGATTCATGGAGAA
>NW_007757606.1:5756-6844 GCF_000696425.1 Galeopterus variegatus | reverse complement strand
GCCCCCCCCCCCCCCCCAGGGCTGGTATCCACCTGCCCCTGAGAATGATGTGCCCAGGACTGGTCTGGCAGTGTTTCACTTTTTTCATTTAGAGGTAGAGAGAGAGGTAGCATTCCCAGGAGCCATGGGCTCCAAGCTGCGGGTGGCTTCCATGTTCAGCCTGGAAGACAAAGTTGCAATCACGGAATGAGGCCCACAAGGCCTGACCTTCTCCCTCTAAGGCTCAGGGGAAGGATCCCAGCACTCCGGCCAGCCTCAGAGCAGACAGTGGAGAGGCACTTCCGTCTCTCCGAGGCAAGGTCGGACATAGTGAAGCTCAGTGATGAGGACCTGGGGAGGAGGGTCCCCTTCATAGTGCTGACCACAATGCCATGTCTAATTCCATTTGTCACGTGGAGTTGGGAGAAAAACCAAATTCTGTTCAAGTGGGTGTTCGTGTTGCATTCATGTTGGATTGGAGGGGGTGGTTCGGATGATGGGAAAGGAGACAAATATGTACAGTGAGGCCCTGTTGAGGCCTGGCCCAGCTTACATACACAGTCCTGTTTCACTCTGTCACATCTTTGTGAGGAATGCATTATTATCTGCACACTTAGAAGATGAGACTGAGGGTCTGAGAAGCAGTGTCCTTCTCTCAAGGACACTCTGCTTGTAAGTGGCCAACCAGGACTCAGACCCATGCTTCAAGTACACTCTTTTGCCCTGGGTCCTTCTCAGTTCAGAAGGGGAAAGGATCTAGCTTCCATGTCAGGAAGGATCTAGCTCCTTCTATACAGTGATCCATTCGCTTTTGCTTCATCCACACAAAGCTCCTGGATTTCCCCAAATCTACCTCCTTGCCTTGCTTAGGCCACTCCCCCTGCTGGAATTCCTCCCCTCTGCTCCGCCATGACTCCTGACCTGGGAAGTTCCTAAACCACAATCCTGACTCAGCTCAGCAGACCCTTCCTCTGAGCCATGGCCTCCCTGTGTTCCTGCTGTGCTGCTGGGGTGTATTTCCCAGGCTCCCCCTCCTGGCAGGCCCACATGAGGACCCTGCCATATCCACAGGGCCTGGGGTTAGCAGGAAGTAAGGGAATCCTCAGGAA
>NW_007757606.1:0-315 GCF_000696425.1 Galeopterus variegatus | reverse complement strand
GCTGTGAGAAATGTTTAAGTGTGAGACACGGATGCTCATTGGGGCATTTGGGGACTCCCCCGCCCAGTCCAAATGTTTTCACTCCTGGAGACTCATCTCTCCAGTGCAGCTGTCGGCTCAGCCCCGCCACGCAGAGCCAGGTGCATTCTCATCTCAGAGCACTGCTGAGCATCTCAGCATCTCAGTGCAGCTCATCGACGGCAATGCCTGGGTGACTCACTGCCCTTTGTTCATGCAAGATATGACACTCTGACCTCCCCTCCTCCAGGCAGCCTTCCGGGCATTCCCATGCTACAGGCGTGGGTGGGGACCTCA
>NW_007757605.1:6249-6844 GCF_000696425.1 Galeopterus variegatus | reverse complement strand
TATGGAAAATGAAGAGCCCACTAGGATCAAATGAAATAACAGAAGGGGTCTGAACATACTTGGCAAACTCTAAAGGGCTATAAATGACCGCTATTATATAATCATGCATATATAGTTACTGTTTATTAATGTACAGAAACCAGATTATGTCAAAAGATAATACTTAGGATTTCTGGACTTGTCAGTCCCCATTTCCCAACCTCATGCTATATTCTGGCAACTGTGACTGGTAAACTGTGCTCATCTTGGTTCCTCCATTTGGAGTAGACATCTTCCCTCTTTTTTTTTTATCTAGAAAATGCTTTTTCATCGTCCTTTGTTCTTGAAAAATTCATGCTCTCTCCTGCTTGACCCCCAGCTCCCTCAGGGAGAATTGGATCACTCCTTCCTCTCTGTTCCTTCCTGCATCTTACACTTTGATTATTTCGTGCATGACTGGATTGTTGACATATTTGTCGCTCTTAGTGGACTCTGAGCTGGTTGAGGGTAGAGGCCATGACTAATGCATTTCTGAATTCACCAGTTCATCCAATGAGTATCGATCGAGCATCTATTACATGCTAAACCCTGAAGCCCAGAACCAAGCCTGGAGACT
>NW_007757605.1:0-1407 GCF_000696425.1 Galeopterus variegatus | reverse complement strand
AAAACCTCTCTCTCAAAACATTTTAATGGGCCATGATTCTGGAAGTTTCAACTTGAACTCTTTCAGAATTTTTCCATATTTTGAGCCATGGTAAAGTACCTTTGACAGGACACATTTATCTTTCCTGAATTGGTGATGAGCCAGCAATTTCAGAGGGTCTTAATTCTGCTTTTTAAATTTTTATTTATGTTGGGTCATGCTACTCCTATTGATCCTCCTTTGTAGTAATTTAACTCACTCCTATATTCTTGTCCTGGAAAAAATGAGAATTTTGAATCCCTGGACATGCTTTGAGTGCCAAATACATTGGCTATGTGCATTTTGAAGACTGGGTGTTTTTTTCTTGGGATAGGCAAAGAGATGTCAGCATGAGGCTGAGTCTAGCTTACTACGTCTGAGATTAGTTTTAGCTAAGGCACAGATTTAAATCACTTTTTCTTTTGATTCTCTACCACCTCATACCCCTCCCCAACTCTGGCTAAAAGGAAGTAGAGTCAAGATATAAGAGAAAGACATAAAATGCTTTGTTCCCTGGGTCCTTCCTAAGTTGGTATCTTTTTTATCAGTAGCAGCAGCAAACAGGAAGGTCAAAATTTTCGTTTTTGCATTAGCTTTACAATCTGTTATACAGATTAATCTTTCATTACTAGAACCACATCTCTCTACTATTTAAAGTTAGATGTACTTTGAATGTCACTTAAAAAGTTTAGGTATCTAACATTTAACTGAAAGATGTTTACATAATAAGATTATCTTAGGAAAAATATTTCCATAAGATAATAATTCTTGGGCCGGCCCAGTGGCGCACTGCTACAGTGTGCCTCTTGTGGGTTCGGATCCCACATACAGACCGGCCGCTCACTGGCTGAGCGAGGTGCGGGCGCAACACCGAGGGTTGCAATCCCGTTGCTGGTCCCGGTCCAGTACGGGCGTGACACTGAGGGTTGTGATCCGTTGCCGGTCACGAAAAAAGACAAAAAGGAAAAAAAAAAAAAAGATAATAATTCTTAGCAAAATGACCAAATAAGACAAATATTTGACAAAGAANGTGGTATCTGTTAGGAGGGAGAGTGAGCTACATGCTACGAGTATGTTGGGAAACAAACAGAAATGGTCCCTGCTTTGTGGGGCTATGGTCAGAGGTGGAAGGGGAGAGAGGGATATGAGTGGGGTGGCAGAAGTCACCAGAGAGAGATGTGCAAAGGCCCTATGAAAGAAGAGGTGATAACACAACCTAAGAAGGATAAGAAGGTCAGTGTGACCAGAGAGCAGAGAGCAAGGGAGAGTGTGGTGGGAGATGATGCTGGAGAGACAGGGGGGCCAGCCATAGGGATATTTTAGGACATATTAGGGATTTGAATCTGTCCAGGGAAAGTGGGATATCACTGAAGGGTTTTAAGTACAGAC
>NW_007757604.1:6106-6844 GCF_000696425.1 Galeopterus variegatus | reverse complement strand
TTTTTTTTCTCTCATCATTTTGAAATTACTGATTATAACAAAGTGAAAAGAGGAGAATAGACGCTGGAGGTAAGGCTAGTCAGTTGGATTGCCAAAATGGATATCAGTTCATTATGCAAATGTCCTTGAAGTCCAATGGCTAGAGAAACATGGGAGTTGCCGGCAAAGGAGACAAGAGTGTGTGTAGAGGACTGTGTGGACTTGAGTCTGATTTTCTTCGATGTTATGATAAGATGGAATTGATCAGGTTAGGCTAACCTCAGATTGGGTTTGCTTGTTCTTTTTTAAGGAATGTGTCCTGGTTTGTGCATTTTTGTGTTCATCACTCTATTCTATGGACAATGCTACATTCAGGATTTCTTTGAAGTCTACTGTGACCAAAGCCACCACAAATGTACATTAACATTGGTGCTTTCTATGGCTGAATTCAAGGTCATATTTCCTCAATTTAAAAATGAATCAGGTGAGGCTTTGCTAAAGCTCTGCCAACTTGCACTCTTGAATTGCTTCTGAGAAGGAAATCGGACTCCCTCCGTCAATAACATCACCATTAATTATACAGATCCTGCTACTAGTGCATAGGTTGGCAATTTTCCCAAGAATGCACACATTTGAACAGCTCTAGCTTTCTTGTTTTTACTGGATACTCAGAGTTTAATGGATTTAACATCTTGTTTTGGCCAAGAGCAGGAGATAAACTGAATAAGAGATTTCATTTTTATGCAATTATTTTCTTTT
>NW_007757604.1:0-422 GCF_000696425.1 Galeopterus variegatus | reverse complement strand
ATGTCTTCTGAGGAAATGTGTTGGTATATTTTTATAAGATTTTCAAAATGTGTATTTTATGTTTTTTTTTTTAATAGTACTAATCGATAATGCCCATTTTAAGAATACATTGACTAACCAGAATCTATAGTACTCTCACATCATAGGGATGAACTGGCTGAGGAAACATAGTAAAGGTGGGGTAGGGGGCACAAAATGTCTATTTGAATGGAGAGAGGAGTTGTAATTAAGGGCAAAGTATGGAAGAGATGTTGATAGATTGTAGATAGATTATGCTCCAGCCCATAGAATGAGGAGGAAGACTATGAGAGAACATCAAGTTCTTTCACTCTTTAAATACTTTCCGATTATTTCTATTGTACAGACAAACTCCTGGGAGCCAGGCTCACAAAGCTGCCTGCGGTTCATAAAATGGTCTCATA
>NW_007757603.1:6558-6844 GCF_000696425.1 Galeopterus variegatus | reverse complement strand
ACAGTTTCTGTGCGTCAGGACCCCAGGCATGGCTTAACCAAGGCTTCTGTTTCAGGGTCTCACAGGCTGCACTCAAGGTGTCAGCCGGGCTAGAGATGGCTCAAGGCTCCGTTGGGGATGGCACTACTTCCAAGCCTGTGGTTGTGGGCAGGAGTTCCTTGTGGCCCAGTAGATTGAGTACTTTGTTTCCTCACTGGCTTTTGGTTCCTTGCCATGTAGGCCTCATCAGCATGGCAGCTGGCTTTATCAAAGTATGTAAGCCAAAAAGGAAATAGAGTCCAGTAGC
>NW_007757603.1:0-814 GCF_000696425.1 Galeopterus variegatus | reverse complement strand
TTTTTTAAATAGCTGTGGCCTTTTGGTGAATACTAACATTAACAAACCGTGTTAACATGATTTAAAGTATGCAGTGAAATTTGCAATGCCATCTGATGACGGAACTATCAAATTAGCGTATGTGGCGTTGACTGATCGCCTTTATAAAGAGTTACTTGCATTGTTTGAACAGGGAAGATGCACTTCCCCTTTGGGCCGGCAGCATTTCTGAAAGCACTGCCTTAAATGATGCTACTGGAAGGATGGTTTATTTGATGTTGAAATGTCATACATTATGTGCCCATCCCACAATTTTAATCTGTTGTGCACTTGAGGGAGTTGGCATATGTTCAGGCCGACTGGTAACATTCTGTCTGATTGCGTGTGTGCTCGTGCACCCTTTTCTGTTTGTTTTGTTACTGTTGTCCCCATTAATAGACCTTTGCAGGGGCCTTTCTCGGATCTCAGATGACAGCTCTTTCAGAAAAGGATTATCCAGGGGTAGCAAAAGCTCCCCTGCAGATATGCCATTTGACTACTTCGACTAAAACAGCAAAAAGCTTTTTCATTCATTCCTGATTTGCTAGTTGTTCTCCTGGTTCTTTCAAAGTAATGACTAATTACAGGTCCTTGGATACAAAACTTCAATAAGCAAGTGTCACCTCCTGACTTACACATTTGTCCTGAGCAAGTGGAGGTGAAGTCCAACAAAGCTGGTGGGTGGAAATACAAAAACTCTTTTTTCTAGTTATATATTTTTTTATATTCACAATTTTCTATTCCCAAATGCCAAACTTTCTTTTGAAAAATCTTAATAGCCATTCTTCTAAGACTC
>NW_007757602.1:5624-6844 GCF_000696425.1 Galeopterus variegatus | reverse complement strand
CTAGCATTTTACTCCACTGTGAAATTGTAAAGTACTTCCATTTACAGCCACTAGGGGCAGCCTGTATGGAAGCTTTGCCCGGTCGTGTTCTCAGCACCCCGTTTAAGAGATCTGTCAGCTCCTTGTGTGAAAATCTTTGTGCTTATAGAGATAACATTCTATTCCATCCTTTGTGAAAGCCTGGGGAGGGAACAAAGATTTATTTTCTGGTATTTGGTAGACATTTTAGAATATACATTACCTATTTTAATCCTCATGGCAACACTGTAAGGAAGCAAAATCCTCCCTGTTTTAATGAGTAAGAAAACTGAAGCGGTGACGTGGGGGGAAAGTTGCCCCAGGTCTCACCAGCACTAGTAAGCAACTGAAGTAAGATTTGAAGTCAGCTCTGCCTCAATCCAGAGCACATGCTTCACCAAGGACACCAGACACCACCCACATAGCCATGACGGGTGGTGAAGGGCCCTTAAATGTACTCCAGGGGTGTATTTCTCTTTCTGAGTCCAGCACAGACCAGAAAGCTTTGGACTCAATGAACACTAGCTTTAAGGAATCAATTAATTCCAGCTTAGAACAATTCTGAATTCAGAATAAATTAGTAAATGCTGATTAGTAAATTCCTATAGTTCCAGATGATAAGAACCATATGACATAAAGGAGTGAAGAAGATATTGAAAGAAAGCAGAAATAATTGAAAAATAAGTACAGACTCTTTGAGCGTGGTGCCAAGATTGATACCTAATTTAGTCCACTTTGAGACTAAGGATTGTCTTAAATCCTTAGTGAGTGTCTTAAATCCTTACTATGTGGATTGTCATCCTATTTTAAAACTATTGAGTCTCAGAAGATGCAGGTATTAAGCAGCTAATGGATTCTATTGTATTTTGTTTTTTTTTTCTTTTAACTTCTCAATATATATTGTAGTTGATTTTCGTGTCCCTTTGTCCATTCTTCTATTGTATTTTGAAGATCATTTTACTGCCTGGTTGTTGAAACTGTGACATTTATATTAAAGGATGTGCAGCCCTTTGGTTTAAAATTAACACATATTTAGGAAAGTAAGTTTCCAATTACCTGAAAACTAGAAAACTCACTTGGAGACTTCTGCAGTTTATCTTTCACTGTACAATTAAGGAAGAAATGAAGCATAGAATACTAGATCAGTACATCCAATTTTCTTTTTTCTTGTCTTTAAAGAAATGAAAAGAAATTATTTATTT
>NW_007757602.1:3724-3957 GCF_000696425.1 Galeopterus variegatus | reverse complement strand
TACACATATTTCAAAATAACATGTTGTACACAATAGATATATGCAAATTTTATCTGTCAATTTTAAAAGTGTTTAAAATGTTAAAAAATAAAACCAACATGATAAGATATCACTGGTCAAAAATGGAACAATTACAGCATCAATAAGAATGCTAACTGTGGTAGATTAAAATATAAGTATGTTTAAATTTATGACTTCATAATGATTCTGAAAATATAAACAATTCATTGTCT
>NW_007757602.1:1225-1951 GCF_000696425.1 Galeopterus variegatus | reverse complement strand
GGTTGCTACCATCACAAAAACGGAGAGAACCAGAACTCACATGCTTCATTTTGAAGTGGACGTCTGCCATGATAGCATTTCCAAAAAACTGAAGGTGAATCTGATCAAGTCTCTGGATCTACTACCAATTAATAGGAAACACAAGGAATACAGGAACAATGGCAAAATTCAGACGGTGGGAAACTCAGGAAAAGATGACTCAGTTTTTTCCATCTGTCTATATTTACAAATATGTCTATGCCTATGACTATGACTATCCATGTCTATACTTGTGTCTTTATCTAAGTTTATCTCTACGTCTATTTAGTGTCTATGGCTTTGCTTATGTCTGTGTCATGTCAGTCTCTGTATCTTTACCCACATGTCTATGTCCAACTTTATGTCCATGCCTTGAAAGAAAAATAGAGGAGTGGCCTATATACTAAAAAAGACAACAGATAAATGAATCAATCACAATGTATGAACTTCATTTGGATTCTGATCAATCACATTGTATAACAATTTTTAAGATGATCAGTTAAATGGAAATACTAACTGAGCGTTTGGTGATATCAGACAGTTATTTAAGTGTGATAATTGCATCAAGGTTATGATGTTTTTATAAATAGGTGCTTATATTTCATATATACACACACGCATATATATATATATGCACACACACGCATATATATATATGTATGTAAACTACATGACACCTGCAATTTAAAAAATATATAAATACAGGGG
>NW_007757602.1:0-253 GCF_000696425.1 Galeopterus variegatus | reverse complement strand
AATTCAAGAGTAGCGCAAAATACAATGAACTTGGAGAACCTTTGTGATAGGGAGCCACAAAGATGACCCTAATGATCTTTGCCTGACTGTGTTTGTACCCTTCTATAATCCTCTCCCCTGAACAGAGCCTGGACCTTGTCACTTATCACTTGTGATATTAAGTTACAAAAAGACCGTGACTTCTATCTTGCTCTCTCTTCTCTCCACCCCACTTTCCTGCCCCATCCCTTTTACATCTCTCTTTCTTGAAGGA
>NW_007757601.1:6564-6844 GCF_000696425.1 Galeopterus variegatus | reverse complement strand
TGTTATTATGTGTAATATATCAAACTGACATGTCCTTACTGCAAGTCTCCTGTTTTCACATATCTTTTACTTGCAACAAATAAACATATTTAATTTTTTCTCATCTTAATAGTAATTCTTACCTCCCATCTAACTCACAAGAGTCAGAACATTGTGAAGATTGACAGGGCCATGAATAAAACACTTGAATTCCTTGCTGTAATTAAAAAGAGTCAGGGCGGGGGACTGTACAAAGGAAAATAATAGTGTTATATTTGTTTTTTCTGTTTTTCTAGAGATC
>NW_007757601.1:0-2971 GCF_000696425.1 Galeopterus variegatus | reverse complement strand
ACCCTTCAGGATTTGTTTCCATAGCATAAAACTAATAACCACAGAGAGTAATTTTTTAACAGTATAAATATACAAACATTTTTCATCCTTACATTTTCGTGTGCATGAATAGTATTTCTTGAGAGCAGAGCATTTTGTACGATGAGAAGGTTTACACCATAAAGACAAAATGTATAAGCAACTCTTGCTTATTTATCATAATATCTTTCTGGAAATCATTTTGTGAATTAAATTGCCACAAAGTGAATCAAAATTGCTCACTGAAAGACTTCCACAAAAGTAATGAACCCTATAAAGAACCCAGCATCAGGTAAGTCATAGACAGGACTAAGAATACTTTAAAGACATAGTAAGAAGTTTAAAGTTATTTAAAAATTCAAAAAACAATTTTAATGTTTAACAATCAAATATAATTCATGTTATTTACAAGACCTAAATCATACACTAATTGCCAAGGATTCTAAATGGACATGGAAAATATCTTTTAAAAATAAGATCTACTGTGCGCTATATAACAAGATCCAGTGTTATTTTTCCCAAAATCTGGGGAGAATCCCCTATCCCAGGATTGTGACTAAGCTTTGGTTCTAGCAACATACTCTCCACACGCTCCACTCATGGCAAAGGCCCTTGATCAGGGATCTGTTCTAAGACCTACGATCTATAGATGCTGAAGCTGAAAAGCAAAAATGAAAGGCTAAATATTGTTGGTCAATAGGAAAGAATGCCGACTTTGGAATAAGTCCATCTGGATGCACATTCTGCATTATTGCTGTGTGAATGTAGATCAGCTATTTAATTCTAAACTTCAGTTTCCATAGCTGCAAGTTGAAGACAATTTTACTTGATGACAACTGATGGTTAAAGATCAAATGAAATAAAGTACATGATGTATCAGGTACCAAATATACAGTAAATACTCAATAAACAGTCACCATTAATACAATATCATTATCATTATTATCACATGGGGTACACTCACCCATTTGCACATAGTAGATTAGCTGACATATGCAGTCCATAGATGTGTATGTACATCTGTCAGTAAACCTCTTCTAGCAGATTAGAATCACCAACCCCAAGTCTCACCAAACCTCTTCTAGCAGATTAGAATCACCAACCCCAAGTCTCACCAAATGCAATATATCACTTGTCTACCCAGACCATGTCAGGAATGAGACCTAGGTTTCTTTATGGTACTTACAGCCTCTAATTTTTTTTTTTTTTACCATCATTATTGTCACTAAACTCCTTGCCATTTCTATCAGGCTGCCCCTGGGGTTCTGCCTTGAATAGACCGATCACTTAAATCAGCAATGTTATTATCCACCAGATTTTAACCACCTGAACATTTTCTGTTGCTGGGCCAGTACCAAAACGATTTTAATTAGTTATCAGTATGACACCATAGATGACCCACATATTATACATTGCATTTGACTGCCCTCTTGCCTTGTGAGAAACAGCTTGCAAAGAACAATTTCCTCAGCACCTACCTTATGTGGTTCCTATTTTATCTTTCTATACTGGAATGAAGTCCCCAAATGTCTGGCACTCAAGCACTACTGCCACCACCAAAATTCAAAAACATGAAGTTGACCACCATAGAGCTTCACTAAGAGATCTTAATTGACATTAAGAAACAGCAACCTAAATGTCCATTGATGGATGACTAGATAAAGAAAATGTGGTATATATACACAATGGAATAGTACTCACCCATAAAAAAGAATGAAATTCTGCCCTTTGTAGCAAGACAGATAAGCCTGGAGAAAATTATATTAAGTGAAACAACCCAGGTGCAGAAAGAGAAATACTGTATGTCCTCACTCATAAGTGGAAGCTGAATTAATAAATAACCAAATAAACAATAAAGAGAGAGAGAGAGAGAGAGAAACAGCAATCACAATATGTTGAACTTTTAGGAGAGAACAGAACTGTGGTTACTAGAAGGAGAAAAGGGGGGTGAGGAGGAAGGGAGGTTAATGAGAAATTGGTTAATGGACAGAAAGAATGATTATGAATTGTAATCATGAATAAGTTAACTATCCTGATTTGACCATCACATATTGTACACAACTATGGATCATCAACTTTGTACCTCACAAATACGTATAATCAGTTATGCCTCAATAAAAAATAAATAAACAGTGAAAATGTTAAAAAGAAAAGAAAGAAAGAAAGAAATTACTAAAGGCTCTAAACAGAAAAAAAAGAAAAGAAAAGAAATAGCCTGCAGTTCCCTTATTTTAACACTAGAGATTGGACGCCTGAACTTAATGGAAAGATGTTCCTTTATTAGAAAATTGAAAATGAAATGTGAAAAGTGATGAAGCAGAAATGAATTACTCTTATACATACCTATGAAATATATACATATTTACACATATATTATAAATACATAGTTATAATTTAAAAATACATACTAGGACTGGCCCGTGGCTCACTCAGGAGAGTGCAGTACTGATAAAAATACACACTAATATCAATATTAAGGAGAAAGAACAGAAAATTCATGATATTTTTCTTAATTTGTTTCCAAAGCTAACTTTTGGGTAAGTTGTAATGCCACAATTTTGGCCAGGGATTTCTTATTATATATAAAACGTTTCAGATTTCACAACAGAAAGTCAGGTTCAGACAACATATTTATGTAACCAAAATGTCTAATAAAAACAGAAGCGCTTCTTAAAGATATTACTAATCTATGAAAGTTACCAGCATTTTATTTTCAGCCATAAAACATACTTACACATGATTGTACAATGTTAACAGTGGAATTTAATCCATCAGGTCCCAGTTATTCACATCAAGACACACCAGAGGGGACCAAAAACTAGAACTAGTCTCACCTCCTAAGATACTTCTTAAAGTATGGTCTGCAGACCACCTGCTCCAGAGTTATCTAGGAAGTCTGTTTAGAGTGCAAATTCATGGAAACCACTAAGACTTCTAGAATCAGAATTTCTAA
>NW_007757600.1:5847-6846 GCF_000696425.1 Galeopterus variegatus | reverse complement strand
TGGAATATACTTTTGTAGTCTTGATAAGGAATCCCAAAGTTGAGAAAGTTTTGAATTGTTAAAAGTTGCCAAATACTCTCACTGGGGGTTATTATAGTAATATTACTTTATTGAGAATTGTACTAGATGCTTTCCATGCTTGGTTTAACCCTAAACACAACCCTGGGGAAAATATGTTTCTTATTTTTATTTTTTTATCCTCATTTCATAGTTAGAGTTATCCTTCAGAAAGAGTTACTCCCCTCTCTCCCCAGCTAAAGGGGAGTATACTTCCCTGCCCTATTGATGTTAGGCTTTTCCATAATACTTGCTTTGGTGAGTGGAATGTTAACAGACATATGCAGAGGCTTCAAATGGTCTGTTGTGATTTGATTTGGTCTTTGTGCTCCCCTGACCTGCCAGGAGAAGAGAAGAACATGCCCTGGGCAGATACTGCCTTTCCATCCCAGGCCCTGAATGAAATGTATGGAGCAAACCAAAGCATAGCTGCCCCAGCTGATGCACAGATTTGTGAAGGAGAAAACAAATGCTTGCCAGCTGTAAGACTGGGGAGGTTTGTTATGCAGCGTTATTACATGAGGGTTATTAGACTTCATTTTATAAATGGAGAGATGTTAAATAACTTACCTACCTAAACCACCCAGTTTCTAGCATGCAGAGCTGACTGATATTTATACCTAGCTCCCTTCTTTCCAGGCTATATTATTTTTAAAATAACTGACAAGTACTGATGCTACCTGCTATCTTGGCTGTTTATCCAATGAATGTCTTTGTGTGATATTTTCAACCCTATCCTAGTTACTTTCTTAGAAAAAGTCCTAGAGTAGAATTGCTGGGCCTAATGTGCACATTTTAGATTTTGTTACATATCGCCAAGTTACCCTTCATGCAGATAAGTAGTATGCCTGATTTCCCATAACCTTTTCTACTATGAGAATAATAATAACAATAATAATGGCATCCAAACCAGTTTGAGATGTTTTTGGCTAACTAATAGTA
>NW_007757600.1:0-566 GCF_000696425.1 Galeopterus variegatus | reverse complement strand
AACTAAAGCAAATAGGAGATTTATTTTTCTTGTGTAACACAAGGTTGAAAGGTTGATGGCTGTTGGTGTTAGTTCAGATGTCCATTGATGTCTGGGCTTGTATCTCTGAAGTTCTTTCTTCATTATCACAAGATAGCTATCATAGCTGCAGGTATCACATTGTTACCAAACTCAGGTCTGGCTGCCCACGCCCTTGAGAAGGAAAGAAAAAAAACTTCAGAAGTCAAATGGTTGATGTTAGAAAAGCAAATGGATTCAGCTGAGGGAGATGATAGTCTATCCCATCTCAAAGATTTAGATTTACAGACAGGTTTTTAAAGGAGTATTTGAGGGAATGGAATGTGGGAGGTGAAAAGCAGGAGAGAAGGAGACATGAGTTATGAGGGACCAGGTTTATGGGACCAGGTACAAGGTCTCACCAAGGCCTCATCTGGTTTCTGTTCTCATCTTCACTGTTATCTCAGGACCCTGCAAAATTTTGAGTTGCCATGGTGTGCTTGGCTGGTATCCAAGGTCAGCTTCCAGTCATTTGGCCTTGATCATTTCTCAAAACTCTACAAGTCTCA
>NW_007757599.1:5831-6846 GCF_000696425.1 Galeopterus variegatus | reverse complement strand
TGAACTGTAAACTTAAAATGGTTAAGATGGTAAATTTTATATGTGCATTTTACCACAATTTAAAAAACAAATTGATTAAAATGTTTAAATTGTTTTAATTTTAAAAAGGAGGGCAGGAGGAATAAAGAATGGGTGCATGAAATGTTTCTGCACTATCATGAGCAATACAAGAATCTCTGTAAAAAAGTAAGTCGTCTTATACACAGATGGAATGTCTGTGTGGTGGGAAGCGATAAGGACCCATAAACTCAGCTATGAGTCATACATGTGGGGCCAAGGCCCAGGCAAGAGACCAGGTCAGGAAGCACAGACCTGGAAGCTATGAAAGGTGATAGAACCACTCAGGAGGGGATCCCGGGCCACGGTCCACAACCAGGGCATGGAGCACCCCCTCTGCTGGATATCACAATGCATCCAGAGGCATCTGGAGGTGTAGGCCAGGGATGCTGCTAAACATCCTACGATGCACAGAACAGACCCCACAACTGAGCATGCTCCAGCCCCAAATGTCAGCAGTGCCGAGGTTTCAACCCCTGCCCGGAGAGGCACTGTCCAGAGGACTCTGCAATGGAGGAGGTTCTGTGACAGGTGGGTGCCCGTGTCTGGGCTAGCTGCCTTTGTCTGTGCTCAGCCGCGCCTCCGTCTGTGCTCAGCCACACTCTGCACAGCCTCTTCCTGCTGCCTCCCTTCCTCTGTGAGGTGGAAATGAAGCAGATGCCCGTACAGTTCTGGAAGGAGAAGACGAAACAATGTTCTGTTAATGTGTGTGACAATGCACTTTTACGTCTAGTGCTGTGCATTTTGGCACAGGCTGTTAGGTAACACTTGGGTGTATCTTGATAATAAATAAGACAGCACCCACACAACAGCAGCCAGCCCCGCGGGAGCACTTGAGATGAGGCTGGGGCAACGCAGGAGCTGTGTTATCAAATTCATTTCCTGTGAATTCATTTGAATAGCCACTGGTGGCCAAAAGCTATCTCACTGGACTTTGCAGGACTAGCACAAGGGGACA
>NW_007757599.1:0-628 GCF_000696425.1 Galeopterus variegatus | reverse complement strand
TTTTTTCTATTCTTTAAAATATTTTTTAAAGATCATTTTATTCTTCTGTTTATAAAACAGTTCTTATAAATTATATAAGAATTTATTGCAAACAAGTTTTGAACGTTGCAGTATAGCTGAATCCTGATGACTTCTAGAAATACCACTGTTGCCAGCTCAGCAAATATTTTTTCTCATGAAGAAAAATGTATATAATCATAGCAGGGGCTATATTTGGTTTTTTTTTTTTTTACCTAGTAACCTATGTTAGAATACTTTTAATATCTCTCCACATAGATATTTATGATTCTATTCCATTATTTTCAACAGTTTCATGATTATTAAATATTTATCAAAGTAATACACTATTTAAAAATAATACCAATCAATTTATATTACTTCTCCATTCGTCCGCAGTTTCCGAACCTACTCAGACACGATTTATTTTAACTCCTTTATCATTATATGTTGGTAATTCCCTTCATTTTCTAAATAATATGTTTTTTCTTCTATTTGTTGATTCCTCTTATTAAACATATTCTGCTGACTTTGTGTTATGGTAGATAGTGATCTATTTCTCTTCCCTGTATGCCTATGTCTCTAAGCCTCCCCAAATAGTTAGATGGCCATGTTTTAAAATCAACAGTCA
>NW_007757598.1:5863-6846 GCF_000696425.1 Galeopterus variegatus | reverse complement strand
CCGGGGCCTTGGTGTTATCAGCACCGCACTCTCCCGAGTGAGCCATGGGCCGGCCCCAGAAGACACTTTTAAAAGCATAAATCTGACTGTTATTTTTCTGCAGAGTATCCAGGAGGTTGTATGGAGAATGCCCGCTGAGGCCACCAGGATTCTTAGGGTTGGGGAGCCCAGGTGCAGCGGGTGAAGAGTTACAAGTCATCATAGAGAGGCAGGGTCCGCAAGAAGTCGTTTTTCAGAGAACTGGAAGGCAACCAAAGATGGTAGCTCCCCCAGGGACCAAAGGAGGTTGGAATGTCAAACAGAGTAGGGCAGGAGATCGAAGAAACAAGAGTCCAGGAAGCCCCTACCTACAAGGGATTGTCCAAAACTTAAGAGCCAGTGCCACTCTGGGCAACACCCCCAGAAGAGAGGCCTTTATGTCAGCCTTGACCTGAGACCTAGTCCAGTCCCTTCCTTCCCAAGCAGGGCACTTTCCTCATCTGTCAAAGAGATGAAATTTGTAAAAGATCCTGATATGCTCAAGAAATGCTTCCAGCACGTGTGCAGCAGAGTATTTTCTTATGATATGTGTCACATTACTGGAGTGATAGAAAATGCCAAGAAGTGGCAGGAGAGGAGGAGGATGTCGTTTGGAGACATTTTGGAGTATGTGTGGGAGCAGAACTTTCTGAGGGCTTGGAGAGGATGAGCAGAGAGGATTTTTAGGAAGTTTGGTTTTGTGATATGTGGAGTGATTCTCTTTCCAGTATCCTTCAAGGCAGTTTTCTGTAAAGCTATTCATTCTTTTGAGAGGCTTTCGGTGACTGATTTGTGTTCCTTTGGACAAGTCCCATGCAGAACCTGGACATAAGGTGAGAGTAAGAAGACTGAGTTCATTCGAGACACAAACTCAAAGCTCAGTAGAGGATCCTGTGCTTGTGAGGTAAGACCAGCATGGGGTGGGGCAGCGACATTCACTGCTCGCCTGGCCCTGGGCGCATGGC
>NW_007757598.1:0-438 GCF_000696425.1 Galeopterus variegatus | reverse complement strand
ATCAAGCCGTTCAGTGGAGCTGGAGCATAGGGTATGGTGATAGAGGGGGTCTTCCTCTTTCAGTCATGAAACATCCCTTCAGCAACCTGGAGCAAAGGATTCTTCCTGGAAACTTCACATGAACTCTATCAAAGTATTTACTGATGTCCACGTTTAAGAACACACTGTAGGAACTGGATGTCTACAAAATAACATCAGCCGGCTGCCCCTCTCTTTCCAAATTGCTGAACTGAGGATATGTGGATTTGGTATCTGTTGGTAGCATGGAACAGGGGTTGGCTGCCTACAGCCCAAGGGCCACCACCTATTTGGAAAATAAAGTATTATTTTATTTTTTATTTATTTATTTTTTTCCTTTTTGTCTTTTTTTCGTGTCTGGCAACGGATCGCAACCCTCGGTGTTGTGCCCACACCTCGCTCAGCCAGTGAGCGGGAACC
>NW_007757597.1:6175-6846 GCF_000696425.1 Galeopterus variegatus | reverse complement strand
AAAGTGACAGTGAGACCCCGTGCCTGTCCCTGATGTGTCAGACCTTATAATGGAATATAAATCAGTGCCTGGAAGAGAAGGGTTTGAAGAAGCCACTGCTGCTCTGTCACCCCCGGAAGTGCCCAGGTGGAGATGACCCCGGAGGTCCAGGGTTGCGTTTCTAGCAGATCTCCGGGGAAGTCCCAATCAGGCCATTCCAAATGCACTACTCACAGGATTGCAGGAGAGAACTGCTTGTCATGGGTATTTTTGAGGTTGCAATATTGTCTGTAGGCTCTAAATGCAGGTCTTTTGCTGTTGGTGTAAGTTTTGCATCTCTCATGAATTTGATGGCATTCTTGAAGAACACGTCCCGTCCCAAAACTTCCTGAATGGACAGCTGCATTCCCTAGGTCACTCAAAGTAAAAAGGTTTCCTTGGGCTTTGTCGTAATTAATCCTAAAGTGTCTGAAGAGCCCAGAGTGCTTCAAAATCTTCCATTTTCAGCAAGTTCATCCTGGAGAAACCCTTGGAAAAGTATAGTTATCATTTGGAGCAATCCTTCCTCATCCTCCTCTTGGCCTAATGGGGTGATTCTGACTGATAAAGACTTTAATTTCATCCTCACATGGGCCCAGTCTCTGTGAGATGATGTTTCTTCTCCAAACAAGAGGCTCTAGGAGACCATGGGT
>NW_007757597.1:0-729 GCF_000696425.1 Galeopterus variegatus | reverse complement strand
CAATATCCATGTGAGTAATGAAACATTTCTGTATAAGCAGGTGAGCAATTCTCAGGGTGTGTGTGAGGCTGTCAGGGGCTTTTAAGGAATGACTTCAAGTGGACTCTTCTACCCAATTAAAATCAAATGTGTTTAGAGTAATGAGCCCTGCGACATCAGGCAGCTTCATAATCAATTGTAGGCCACCCCTGCCATTCACAGGGCAGCAAGGAGAAGCTACAAGGAACGGGGCATCCCAAAGACTGGTTCATTCACTTCCAGCCATCATTCTTTAGTTATCTTAGATGCTGAATCTTCAAATGCTTTCTTCTTATTGGTGCTTTTCACGTGCACATAAATATGAAAAAGTAGTTTTCCGTTTTAAATAATCTTCCTCTGATCCTGAATCTTCTAACGCTTATTTCTTCTCTTTTCTTTGAGAGCTAAGCTTCGTTCAACAGTTATTTTGTACTAACCAGGTTTCAGGAGCTGTACTAGGGACCACAAAAACAGTGGTGATTGAACAAGGTGACCCATAGGCCCTTCCGTGGAGCATACAGTCTACTTTTCGGAAAGAGACTTTTAAATTCATTGTCCTCATGTTTTCATTTTCTATTCATTACTCATTCCTGATGTTCCACAGAGATGTATCCTTAGTTTTTCTCATTCTCCCTTGAGATTTCATCTACGCTAATACCTTTAACTACATATGATGAGCCCAGGTATCCCTGTTGCACTCCAGAAACAACT
>NW_007757596.1:5920-6846 GCF_000696425.1 Galeopterus variegatus | reverse complement strand
CCGTCCCCTGACTCCCTCATCCCTCCGGCTCCAGGGGGCTGTCACGGCAGGGGAGGGAGATGTTTCTCTCTAAACCAGTTCTGAGAGACGATGCCAGGAGGGAGCTAGAGCTGGCGTGAGCCCCACCTGCCTGCCTATTGGTATTCAGTGTGCATATAGTGTTCTAATCAAAGCACTAAGCTAAACAGGGAGCCCTGGTATCCTCACCCTGGCACAGGGCTCAGCAGCGCCAGGAATCCTCAAGGGAAATCTTGAAATGACAGTCCACTGATGCAGAATGGGTTCCCTTCTCGAGTGTGGCCGACCACTCCCCTGCAGGGTGGCTGGGTTGGGCATGGAGAAGCATGTCGCAGGGTCCCTTGGAGTCCTCCTACTGGTCTCTATGCCGCAGTCCATCTGGCAGACTGCCAACAATTATTTCTTGAGACTCGTGTAGACGTGGCTGAGTGGGAGAGACCTGCCCCTCGCCTGGCCATGCTTCCTAGGGCTGACCCTTGCCGTGGCCTAACACTTTTCCAGAGTAGTCCTTGAAAACTCATCCCTTCTTAATATCCTTTCAGCCCCACAAACTGCCCCAAATAGAACAGCAAGCTCAGGGCAGATGAGTTTACAAAGGCCCTGGTTCCGAGGAGCAAGCAAGGCTCAGCCCCAGGGACGTCGCTCCAAAGCTCGGGCAAGGCTTCCACGCTGGCCGTGCAGCCACAGGCCCTCCTTTCAGTGATGGAACTGTGATAGAACGAGGAGATCAGAGGCTTTGGAGTCAAAGGACTTGGATACAGGTCCCAGTTCTCACTAGCTGTGTGACCTCAGGCAAAGCACTTAACCTCTCTGGGCCTCTCCCTCATCTGTCAGGTGAGGAAGAAGGGCAGGATGGTTGTGAGGATCAAATGAGACCATGTAGATGGGCATGAGCCTGAGGTGCCCGA
>NW_007757596.1:0-536 GCF_000696425.1 Galeopterus variegatus | reverse complement strand
TGGGAGACCTCAGCCACTTCCCCCTGCTCCTAAAGGAAGAAACACAGTACCAGCCTATAATTCTGACCCTTAACATAATTTATTACAATTCTTCATGACCATAGACACACACCAAAGAGAGCCTTTGATGTCTGCCAGTAGAGCTGGAGAAGGTTCTGGGAAGGATGCCCCTGTTGACTTCTGTCACTGCTGGTCACCTGGAAGCTTTATATGCCATCAAGGCTTGTCAGTTCTTGCCATCCCCCATCACCCTGAAGCGGGGGCAGTGTGACCTGGCTGAAGGCCCTGGAGGGCTCATGGTCAACTGCGCCTCACTTATTGTCAGGAAAGGGAGACCTCATTGAAAAGGAAACCACATCGTTGTCCTGTCTGCCGGCTGACTAGCTGTGTGGACTTGGGCAAAGCGCTCAATCTCTGTTAGTCACAGGCTGAGTCATCAGTAAGATGGTGCTTACGATACACACCTTATGGGCCGTCATAAAAATTAAATGAGATAACTTCTGTAAGCACTTGGTAAACTAAGGTTTATGATTAGG
>NW_007757595.1:5835-6846 GCF_000696425.1 Galeopterus variegatus | reverse complement strand
CAAGTGTAAGCTATCCACTTACAAGCGATAACTAAAGCTGTGCTCATGTGTAATAGGGATTTATAGATATGTACTCATTTCATCCTTGTGACAACCCTATGAGTACCATTATAATCACTATTTAAAAATTAATGGGAAAACTAAGACAAAAACAGTTTGAGCTCTTGCCATGATGGCAAAACTAGGGTCAGAGCAAAGGTTTGAACCTAGGCAGATTAGAAAATGAGTTAATATCCTTAAGTACTTTATTATGCAACTTCTCATGAATGAGATTGCTTAAGAACTGAATATAGACTGGCTAAGGAGCCCATGACTGAATTTTGAGAAGCTACAATATTTAAAGACAAGAAGGTAAGCCCAAAAGGAAGACTAAGGAGGAGAGGCCAGAAAGGAAGGAACAAAACCCAGAGAAATGTGATGTCTCAACAAATAAGGTAGGGTGTTATAAGACATAGAGGATGTCAAATTCTCCTGAGAGATCAGTGAAATAAGATGTAGGGAAAGAACCCAAATTTAGGGTTCAGGAAGAGCATTCCTCAAATCACTAGGGGCTGAAGCCAGTTTGAAGAGAATTGAAAAGTGAATGGAAAGTGTGAAAGAACAGAGAAGAGACAACTCTTGCCAACACTTTGACTTGGGCAAGAAGAAAAGAAGGTATATGACAGGAATGGATAAGGGGGGGGTTGTTTCAGTTTTCTTTGACAGTAGAGACTGGAGTGTTCATAAAAGTCTGAGGATCTCATCACTCACCATTCCATCTCAGTTTCTTTTTCTGGCTTCTCAGCTCTCTGGCTTTCTAGTGTGAGCGTGTCTCAGAAATCAGACCATAAGCAGTTCTCTTCTCTGTCTACATGCAACCCCTTTTGGTGGTCTCATCCACCTTCTAGCACATCTATAATTGAATTCTTAATTTTTTTTCTCATACATGCTTTATCTACACTCTTCCCTATATCAGCACATGATTATTTCACCCTTCGATTTGTCCAGGCCAAAACACTTGGAGTCGTTCTT
>NW_007757595.1:0-723 GCF_000696425.1 Galeopterus variegatus | reverse complement strand
CATAAAATAAATCAAATCAATGCTCAGATCAGGTGTCACAAAGTGCCACAAAGTGAAGTTATATGTAGATCTGGTCTTATGTGGACTTCACCCCATGGTGAATTTTGTAGTATTGGTGGTTAAACTATTGGTCAGTCCTACTTTACATTTGTACTGCTTCTTTTCAAAAAGTGACTTTTTTTTTTTTTTTTTTTTTTTTTTACTATACTGATCAGGCAGATAGTATTGTTATAATAAATAAAACTGCTTCCCGGTTTTAAAGGTTGCTAAGAATATCTTTAAAATAGATAGCAAAGCCTACCAGATTTGCGAAAGAATGCTGTCCTGAAAATAGAATTGTTTGGATCATCTTGGAAGCAATAATGTGAGAAACATGTATGCTGCTATTGGCTATGCACATAAGTTTGTTCCATTCTAGTGCAGAAATAAATGAATAAATATTAAAATTGCATAGCTCCAGAAATGCATTTTCTCTATAATATACACTATACCTTAGGCCACTGACTTTTAAGAAACAGAATAATATGCAATTCTTTGTGTCTGAGGTTGCTGAGTTGTTCTAGGCCTCCTGACACTACTAAACTACCCACAAATTTTGAAAGATGAGCAGTACCAATTCCATCTAAAGGGCTGTTTAAGCAACAAGAGGAAAACATTTTAGAAAAAATTGGTGTAATTATGTGTAGACATCCTGAGAGTTGTTTCTGATGAGGATATTGACTT
>NW_007757594.1:5289-6846 GCF_000696425.1 Galeopterus variegatus | reverse complement strand
AGATTATTTTCATACACTATTCTTGAAAATAAATCACTTAGACTATTTTCCTACACTGTGCATGGGGGAAAGGCTGGTCTAGGACTATGAGGTTTCCCATCACTCTCCCTCCCTGAGTCCTGAGCCTTCACTCTTTTCATTCCCAAGCTCCTATGAGCTTCCCCCTCTGGACTCTGCGCCAGCTTATTCGTTCCCTCTCTCTCATCCAGACAGCCTGTGGTTATTGATATTCTACCACGTGCTGAGTTCTGAACCCAGTGCTAGGTCTCCTGACCTCTTTGGCTCCAGCCAAGGCCAGCTTTGGACCCCACTTGAGGCTCTATGGTGGGTCCAGTACCTTCCCCAAGATTTCAGTAGGAAGGGCTTAAATTCTTATGGTTATAGCAGGCTCTTATTTCTAGCTTCTGCTGAACTTTTGCTGTCCTCTTGAAATTTTGCAAATAGTCCTTTTTCCCCATGCTGGTGTCACCCCAAATGTGGATCTCAGCCCTCCTCCCTGGTTTCCACAGAGACCCCATTCACGCAAGGCTGGTGGTGTGGGATGGGCTTTGCAAAATGAGAAATGCGGGGGACTTGCATCACCCAGGAAAACAACCTGAAATTGTAAAATTATCTCTTGACAATCTGTTTCCAAAAGTCCCTTGGCCCTTTCCTTGTCTTGTCCCCTGCGCCTGCTCCTTCTCCTCTCTCTACTGCTTGTCTGCACCACCCCCTCCCTGCCTCCAAATCCCTGCCCCTTTCCAAAGCAGAGCAGTGATCTCTCTTTGGATGCTTGGAGGCTTCTGATCAGTCACTTCCCTCTGGGGTTCACTTTTCACCCCAACCACTTGTCAAGGCTTTTACCCAAACACAGTTCCTCCCAAAGAGGAATTCTGGTGCCAGACACTAAGAACCCTTTCTGGGCACCCCTCACAAAGGCTCCTTGTGGAGCCACACCCAAGGAGAGATAGCAAAAAACCAAGGGGCTTTTGGAGGGTGGCTGGCTGTCGATGTGTTCCAGGAAGTGAGTTTGGAATCCTGGGGGTTCTCTTCACAGAGAAGAGTCTTTTCTGGGAAGAGTGGGCAAGGGCTGCCCTCTAAGGCAGAACCCCATGGTGGCTGAGGTCAGTGAAGGGACTCTGGTGACTCTGGAGCACTTTGCAGATGTTTGGGAAGAGCACCCTGCAAACAGGTTTGGGACTGCCATCAGAAGAGGCACTAGGCATGTTTTCGTTGCTCCAGAGAGCTGGTGGGATGGAAACCACAGGCGTGCAAATTTCAGTGTAAAGGGGAGTTTCTAACAGTGAGCAGGGTTTGGTGGTGCAGGGATGTCCTGTGAGGTGCTGCAATGCTGCAGACTCAGGCCGCCTGCCTTGAAGATGTCTTATGGGAGATTTAAATGGTTGATTCTCAAATGCCAGTCCAGGATGATGTCTTTACCAGTCATAGCAAATCAGAAAATAAGGATGATGTAGTATGTTTTTCATGAAGCTGTATTTGTAAAGGATATATTCTGACATGGGTTTCTTGCAAATCTTTTGTTTTAGTAATGGTCCTTCTTTATGAAATGATGATGAG
>NW_007757594.1:0-823 GCF_000696425.1 Galeopterus variegatus | reverse complement strand
TCTGTCTGTAGATCCCCTTAGGACCTTTCCAAACTTTTATAATCAAGAGATTTTAATCAATTATGTACTAGAATCAAACTAGGGAAGGAAAAATTTATTTTGCAAAAATAAAATCACTTCCCAACATGCTTGACAGAAATGAGCTATATTCATGTTCATTTGTGTTCCATTGAAGACATTACTGAAATCTGTCCAATGGTTTATTTCCAAGTGGTCCACTATGGAATTCTTCAGAATGTTTTAAGATTGGCTGTAGCTAGAGTTCTGACTTCTATTTGGACCCTGCTCTCCTTCCTGTTTGGAAGTGATTTTGGTTTCGGCATCTTAATAAAAGTAGTTGCCATCTCTTTTCTCTTATCAAAATTCTTCCACTGCTCCTATAGTTTGAAAATAACCCTGATTATTTCCCAGATCTTTTCCATATGCACAGAAAGCTCAAACCACTGTCTGGCATCTTTCTGCTGTACGACACAGGCTGCATGTAGGCCAGCTAAAGCTGTCATGAAAGGAGGATACAGCAGGCAAAGATCCATACTGCAGGGATCATTCACTGTCCTCCATTCAAAGGGAAACAACATTTCTTCTTGGCCCATGTCCTGCACACACTGGAGCAAAGATCTGTAAGGATGATACACTATCAAGCAACAATCCACTAGTCCTAAAAGAGAAAATTCACATTCTACTATATGATCCATCTTATAAGGAAATTCCTTTGGAAAGGCATATGAAAATCTAGTTTTTAATATAGAAGTGGCAGCAGAAATCAGTCTTGTACTTGAGACTACTCCAAATTCTTCTACTTTGGATGCCCAAAACACGCATA
>NW_007757593.1:5796-6846 GCF_000696425.1 Galeopterus variegatus | reverse complement strand
GAACAAGATTAGTAGCTCTACAATTGGCGACATAGGCAGGATTCTGACATTAGTCTTAGCATGACACCCACTCTCAATAGTTACAATGGGGATTAAGCTTTAATGTGTTTGGGGGGCCATCCGGTCTACTGCCATACTGCACAAATATGTATTATCATGTTTCAATTAAAAATAAATTTAAAAATAAAAAATAAGTCAATTCTGTTGAAACATCAATCTGAGCATACTTGCCTTATTATGATATATGAGCCTGTGGAAATTATCTTTTTAATGATTATATGATTAAATAAAACCTGAATTTATTTTATAAAGTATTTTAAATTCAGATTTGTGTATCAAAATACTCTAAAGGTGCAATGTAAGCTACATACAAAATTAGAAATGCTTAATTTATTTCATATAAAAAAATACAATACACACTTTTTGCTCAAAGACAACAAAGTGACCATATATCAACAGGAACTCTACTAGATAGTATCATGCATGAAATACTTATTCTATATATATCTGGCTCCTCAAGTTTACTCTAAGCAACTTAAAATAGCCCATTCATTTTTACTTTCCTTTCATTGCTTGAGATATTTTCATGCATACCATTGATAGTTTAATAAAGGCTAGGTGAATTTAATTTATTGGTTATGAATGCACATAGCATATCACTAAATTAAATGCTGACCTTATATTTAAATTTTGTTGTAATCCCTCAACATTATCATATGTAAAACTTGACATTTTCATAAATAACTGAGATATCACTTGAAGGCATTTTAGGAATATACCTTAAAATATCATTATGAGCTTTAGTTAAATGTGACATACATGAATAATGTGGAAATATATGAATATAAAATACATAGCAATACTTGGAATAGTTTGTGGACTGGTTTATAAGAAGCATGCTATTTTTCTCATTTGTCTTGCAATTATTCTTGGTGATTGTACAGATAAGGTAATTTCCTGCAGTACTAATTTTTTCCAAAATTTTATGTGACATCTAAGTTAAATGTGATGTTTTGCTTGTCTTAATAAATTCATGTCTTCCCTTTTTTT
>NW_007757593.1:0-201 GCF_000696425.1 Galeopterus variegatus | reverse complement strand
CTTGTTCTCATTTAGATTCATTTCCATATAGCAAACACTGCCTTAAATGCATTGGTAGGCCAGAAAGAAGGAAAAAATAAATGAAGCACACTAAGTTATTTAATCCAGGCTGGCCCGGTGGCGCACTGGAGAGTGCACCACTTGGGAGCGCGGCGGTGCTCCCGCCAAGGGTTCAGATCCCATGTGGAGACCGGTTCCCGC
>NW_007757592.1:1903-6846 GCF_000696425.1 Galeopterus variegatus | reverse complement strand
CAGACATACATTTAGGGGACCCCAATATGTTATTAACTTATGTAATCCCTTCCCCTGAGTACAGGTAGAACTGGTGATTTTCTTCTAGCAGACGGTATATGATAAAGATGAAGAGATTTTGAAAATTTAATTAAAGTCTCTAATATGTTAATTTGAAGATTTAAAGAAGAGAGAGAGAGAGAGAGAGAGTTGTCCTGGGTGGGCATGCCTTAATCAGGCAAAACCGTGGTTAAGAGGGACAGAGCCCTACCTGAGGCTGGAGACTCTCGCTCACCTGCTGCATTTGAAGAAGCAAGCCACGTATGTTCTACAGACAACCCAAGGGAGCTTGGAACAGGAGCTTTCCCCAGTTGACCCTACAATGGAACTACAGCCCAGCTGACACCCTGGTTACAGGCTATTGAGACTCTGAGCAGAGAACCCACTTCAGTTTCCTGGATTTGTGACCCACAGAAACTGTAAGATAGCAAATTGGTGTTTCAAGCTGCTAAATTTGGGATACTCTGTTACATACTGATAGAAAACGAATACACACACTTTTAAACAAACCATACTCTCATCCATGTGATATACTTTTACTCTCAAGCCAACCATTCTCTTCCTCCCCCTTCCCCTCTCCTTTCTTCTCTCTACCCCTCCCCTGCTCCCCCCGAGATGGGAGGTGCTCAATTTCCTTGGGTTCTGGTTTCAGGACACTCCTCTGGGTTTCAAGCCACTCCCAGGGTCTCAAGCCCCTCCTTTGGGCCCTCCCCTAGAGGAGAGTTACAGTTGCAATATAGTGGATTGAATTACATTCCTGCAGAACTCACTGAAGATTGAATTGTATACCCCAAGTTTTATGTGACTGTTAAGAAGGTGGGAAATCCTATTATGGTAATTGAAAAGTGGAGCCCTGAAGAGGTGATTGGATTGTAGGACCGTACAGTAGCGAATGGATTAAAAATTGTGGTCAGGGGTGTGGTTCTGAGGACTTTAAAAAGAGAGTGAATGAGGAGGTTATTCTCTTGCTTTCTCTGCTTCTATCATCTTACGATGTGAGACCCCTGTGTCACTGTCACCACCACCAGATGTGTTCCTTGGACTTTGAACTTCCCAGTTCCAGAAACAGTAAACAATAAAATATTTTTTCTTACAAAGTAACCTGTTCCAGGCATTTTGTTACAAGCAACAGAAATGGATTAATACAGACACCAACAGGGGGGAATTGAGACCGCAAGGGGCTGGGTTATGCAAATCCAGTGGCTGGGCATGCTCAGTAGAGAAGGGTTATATAACCCTGGTAGCTGAGCATGCTCAGTAAGTGGAGTTTATCCTTTGGTTAACCTCCACTGGAGGTGCTAAAGAGCTCAGGATATTCTTGAATATGTCTGGTGCATTTGGTAGATTTGGCCAATGAACATGCTCCAAAGACCAACTGAGCATGTGGAAGACTGTTACATAACAGGGAACCACCCCCTTAGTTGAATATTCATAGATAACATGAATACGTATTACACAGTAAAACTATAAGAGCCAAAAAGTAAAACAAAGACTATTCACTTTCATTCTAAAAAATCTAGGTCACGATGATCTATATCCTATTTTACATACAGCAAAGAGTTAAGGAACAAAAACTAAAATTCTCATGGATCTTAAAAATTGAATCATTTTTGAACATAGCATACACTCCTCACAAAAATGAAAATGCACCTCATCATAATCAGACATGTAATTGTTTACTAAATTAAAAAATACATATTTTATTTATCCCAATAAAAAGAATCACTAATAGAGAACTACTTGTGCCTTTAGGAAAAACTGGAAGAAGTTTAACAATATAAATATTTGTTAGTGTTGCAAGATCCTTTTGTAATGGGACAAGGCCACTTCATGCAAGGACTCTGGGTCTGTGAATTGACTAAAGTCTGACAGCGTATTGGGGTTCTGACTCTCTATTTTGGCGATTCAAGTCAGAATTCTTTTCACTAGGCCTAGAGATTTTCTGCTTAAACAGATCAAATTGGACTTTGGTAGGCTGCCCCACTATTTCAGTTCTAGGGACACCATTATCAACTAGCCAAAGCCGAATGTCTTTGAGAGCTAGATTATTCTAAATACTGCTTTGCTTTGTGGAAATAAAAGAAAACCAAACAAATGAGAAAGCAGAGTCTATTTATTCAGAGCTCACTATAGCAAGAGAACCACCCACCATCATTTGCATTTAGTAGGCAGAAGAGTGGGAAAGCTTTATAGTGGAAAAAAGAGAAAATGTCAGACATGCTCTGATTGCAGGCCATGGAATGGGGAAGATGTAGGTGGCCTAACTTGCAGTAGGGCATCCTATAGGATTTGCTAGGGGTGCATATTTGGCTTTTTCTGATTAGTACTAAATTGGAAGCAGGAACAAAAATTAAGGAAGCTGTCAATTATTAATCAAGTCCTGAACTTTTTGGGTCCAATTGTTATAATATTTATTGTTTAGCTCCAGGATTGTTACGAGAGATAATAATCTGGCTTCCTGCACATCTGACTTATAGCAGATTGGCTTCCTCAGCTGCTTATTGTAGATAAGGGGTTGGTTTCCTGGGCAGGATGCTACAGGCTGTGGGTCAGAGTTCTATTTTTACATATGATCAGGCCTTTTCAGTCTCTCTGCATCACTGTCCATTATAATGAGCCCACCTTTTCCTTCATTATTAATTGTTGCCACTTTGCCCTTGATACTCCAGAATTCCACCATCTCCATTAAATTTTGGGATCCCATTTTACTAGCAGATCCCACTGTAATTCTTAACCTACAGAGAAGAGCCACCACAGAGCTATTCAATGGTGTTAGGGCTCCCCTGGTGAGTTTCTCATAACCTCGGTGAAATGAATGCCCTCTGGACCTTCCCAGGGGAGAGAGTGAGGGGGTAAATTGAGCACATCTTGCATGATAAATCCATTGCAGCAATCTATCTCCCTAAGCCTTATGACATTTTAATTTCATTTACTGCAGGTCATTCTTGGGTTGATAATTCAGTCAACCAACCAAGAACTTCTAGAGTTCAAGCCTAGCCACTGAATCCAGAATCTGTGTTTAATGATTCATATCAATGAAAGTATTTTAATTCAATTTATAATCTCTATATTCCAAACACACACCCTTAAAATTCCCATGTTTCTGTCACTATAACTTGGCAAAATTATATAATTATCTTTTATATAGCAGAGGGTCACTTTTGTACCTTGCTCTTTAGGTCCTCCTGGGAATTGAGTCATCATTATTGGTCTAGAAGCAGGAAAGGGGATGGATCCTGAGGAGGATTAGAGTCTTTTGTAATGTACCTACCATTGGAGAGGGCATTATGGGTTCCTCAGACAAGCCGAGTTCACTTTTGTGGAAGAGATGGAAGGGCTGCCTCAGCTGCCAAAGAAAGTTCAGTGGGATTTACAAGTTCAAGGTCCTGACATCATTGATTCTGCCCATATGTCTACATTCCAGTTTCCAAGGTTTCACCCCTTCCTGATCAAGGACCTAATTGCAGCAAAGATATGTTGCATATTTGGAAATATAATTTGAATTGTAATTCAGCCAACTGGATTAGATTTTGGACTTTGTTTTCAGAAATCTCCACCTCCTTGCTATAGAAAATAAGTGTTTCTTTTAGAGCAGTCATAGAAGCTTTCAGGAACCTAATGGGGACCTTGACTTGAGAACTTAGCATTTTTTACCACATGTTCTCCAGGGCACTTATAATGAAATGCCAATACAATACTTATATTTGCTTATATTGAACAAATGCTTTGTTACCATGATTTTTACCTTCTGTAGACGCTTGCATTATATACACGTGATAATTCATGTAACTGTCTTGCCACTGCATGCTACCATTGTATCCTTTATCACTGGTAAAAGAGTCATTAATGCCTTTAACTCTAATCAGATCACTTTTGAATAACCCCAAGTGAATTCAAGAACACATTCTTAGGATCCAGTGTTGTCAGAATTACTCTCAAAACAACTTGGTATTAGTTAGAGTTCAACAAGAGAAGCATAGCCAGTCCCACATGAGAGGTGAGAGATGTACTTAGGGATTTGACATTACTCAAATGTGGCAGCTGGTTAAGTCTCTTGAAGGTTGTTGGCTTTGTGTCTGATGTTGGAGGCTGAAGTTGAAGGGGCAGGAAATAAGAATGTAAAAAACAGGAGAGTAAAGACAAGGTTAATCCCATTAGAAAGAGCTGGGATCCATGAGTATGAGTAAGTGGAATCCACCTGGAAAGACCAGAAGTTTCTGTCAATTCTTACCATCTTGAACTGTGTTAACTAGGTGTCCTGAAGGAGACAGTGGCACCTTCCTTTACAGTGCTAAACACACACCATGCCCAGGGTCAGAGAAGCAGAAAGAGGTGGAGCAGTTGCTGGCGCCAAATCCCCTCCCACCAATCCCATAAGATAGCAGATAAGCAAGGTATGAGCTACAGAAAACACAGTCCCCAAACTTTCAAACACAAAAACAGAATGGCTACTGTTTCACTAATGAATGACCTCCAAATTTTATTTAAAATGTCTCTTATTACCCAGGTTAACTAGAATCATGCAAGGAAGGAAATTCAAGGAAATGCAGTTTATTTTAGGCAAGCTGGCACGATACAAAAGGAGCACTGTAGAGAAGCCAGCTTAGTCATGCACAAACAAGTATGCCTGACAACTAGCCAGCTAATCAGATTTACAAATCAATAGCATGTTTATCACAACCTGTGCTCATAATTGTTTGCTGCAACTTTTCCCTTTGAAATTTTTTGAATATAATATACTATCATTTTCTGGTTTTTTTGTTTGTTTTTGTTTTTTTTCTAGAAATCTTCTGCCCATCTAATTGTATTAACCTGTAGATAATCTCTCTTTTGTCTGTGGTTACTTCTAGTATTTCTCATTACTCTGTTTTACCACTGTGTATTTATGTATAAAATTAATACTT
>NW_007757592.1:0-328 GCF_000696425.1 Galeopterus variegatus | reverse complement strand
TCAGGAAAAATGGTGTTGCTACAGGTGACAGAAGCTCCATTAGTCTGTGTGGATAACTGGGGTGTACTGATGAGGTCTTCAGGAGTGGCCTAAACTTACAGATTTCCTGAAGGTGGTGTTCTGACGACCATATCCTGCATATCCGAAGGTGAGATAAACCCATAATTCTTACAATTAAATGAGTCTGTTTGCTTTGACTTCTGCTTTCCTAATTTAAATGTTGGATGATACCTTAATATTTTACAAAATACGTTGGGAATTTAAGGACTCAAACACGATACTTAACATAATACATATTTTACAAAACCTGAGATAGAAAGATCTCCTT
>NW_007757591.1:6320-6846 GCF_000696425.1 Galeopterus variegatus | reverse complement strand
ATAATTAAGTTCAAGTTAGGAGTGTCTGTTTTAGAGATTAGGAAGCATACTTTTGGGAAGCATATGTGTCATTAGGATGGAAATATTTAGAAGTGGAGACTATATTATAATGTATACAATTACATAGTTTGTGATAAATCAAGCTCTATCTGTCAGTTACCATGAAATTAAAAAGTTATTCCAAAACTCAATGGCTCAAAACAACAATTATGGAGAGATGATTTTCAGAATTGTGGTATGAGGAGCTCTGCGGACCCTCTCCCAGTAAAACAACCATATCTGACAAAAATTATTTTTAGACAACCATTGAAAGTCTAGAAAGTGATGCTATGGGAAAACAGCAAATGAGGAAACATTTATTTAAGAAAATCTACTAAATGTTAGTAAGAAAAGCAAAAGTTGATAGCACTTGAGCCATGACCCACACTCTTCCTCATCCTCCCCTATCCCCAGTTCACCATGATGGAAAGTTTACTTAGGGTGGATGTGGCCAGGAAGATGGGACCCCTTTTTCCTCTGGCTCCCA
>NW_007757591.1:0-1447 GCF_000696425.1 Galeopterus variegatus | reverse complement strand
AAAAGTTTGTGGAAAAATAGAATTGAAAGATAATAAGAATCTTTCCATGAACTTTTTGAAGATCCCTTGTATACTCATCACCTCCTGTACTGAGGCAGTAGTGACACTGAGATCTATAATCATGTCTCCCGGTACCTATAGCACCAGTGCACACAGCCTCACACCACTGAAGTATGGGGTCTAAAACAAAACCTCAGAGACCCCAGATTGGTTCTCCAGCTCCAAATCTGATAAGCCAGCTTCCCTGAGCATTGCTCAGCTGCACTCCAATGATGAAGCTGATTACTATTGTTTCTATGCGGGGTGGGGGTTGTTCTCTATCACACTTACCAAGTGGTGAGGAGTTTACACCAGAACCCTCCTGAGCTGGCCCTACTCCCCTTCTGTTGCCTTTTCTGTTGTCATCTCCTGACTTGCAACACATTCTAGGATCAAGACTGAAGAAACATGGTCCCTTCCTCTCTCCCACACCTGGCAAATTGAGTTCTTGGGAGCATCAGCTCACTGAGGCCACTTGGGAATAAAGGCTCTGTCCCTGACCATGTGTAGGTTGGTGAGGCTGTTTTTGTCTCAGTTTCAGAGGATGAGGTCACCTCTCTGGATTCAAAGAGTGGGGCCACCTTCTTGGTTTCACAGGCCAGGCTGCCACTATGCAGGGCCACAAGTGTGAAGCTGCCACCTAGTACTGCAGAGTTGTGGCTGCTGCCCATGGCTGCAGAAGTGGAGATATTATCCAGGAACCAGGGGTCATGCTGCCACTCCAGGGGTCCCAGACAACAGAGCATCAGGCCAAAAGGGATGATTCTCAAGCCTTAACATCTAATAGAATGATCCGTACATTTTGGACTTGCTTGGGTAGTGTGATTCCTTTCTTCACTGCAATTTATACATTTTGGAATGGGAATGTCTGTCCTATGCCTGTCCCACCATTGTATTTTGGAAGAGGATAACTGAAGGAGACGTGGATGAAGGAGGCACGCGAGACCCGGGCTGACAGTTCGCCAGAGAAGTTCCGTTTATTTAAAGACTGCGCATCTATTTATAGAGAGCCGTGTTCCGGGACTGGGTAGGAAGTGGATGGGGTGGTAGCTGATTGGCCAGGACTGGGCGGGAGGTGAATCTAGACCTGTGACTGGTGGGGTTTTGGCGCCGGCGGGCTGAGTGTTTGGTGCCGGCGGGTTTGTTTGCTGTGGAAGAGAAGCTGGAAGGGCGCCATATTGCCAGGGAGTGCCCCTGTTCGGGCGCCCATGAAAGGGAAATCAGGTGCCTGTGGAATCCCTACATTCCTCCCTTTTTCCTCTTTTGTGGGGGTTGGGTCGTCGAAATCATCAAGCTACTTCCTGCTGGAGAGGGGCGTAGTGGGGGAGAGGAATTGAGGGAGGATATGAGACCCTCTATTAGGCCCCAAAGGAGAGTGGATTTCAAGGGGGGAGAAGTCCATGAACGT
>NW_007757590.1:6036-6846 GCF_000696425.1 Galeopterus variegatus | reverse complement strand
TGCCTGGCTTATTTTACCTAGCATGATGTCCTCTATGTTCATCCATGTTATTGCAGATGCTAACATGTTTTTATGTCTGTTGGATAAATATCTAGGGGTGGAAATGCTGCATCAAAGACCATTTTTTTTATGAAACTGAACATGTACCTATCCTATGACTTAGCAATTCCACTCCTACCTATTTACTCAACAGACATAAAAACATGTTAACAATAAAACTTGTATGAGAATGTTCATAGCAGCTTTAGTCATATTAACAACAAATTGGCCCAAGTGTTCACCAGTATAAGAATTGATTTTTAAAAACTGTGGAATGTTTATATGATACACATAATATCATTGAGTGTAAAAAGGAATAAATTATTGCTATGAATAATTGTTATGAGAAAACATGAATGTATGTCCAAAACATCATGCCAAGTTAAAGAAGNGTGGTGAAGGTGGCCCCTTGGGCACCTTCGTCCAACTTGTTCTCGTATGAGACTTGGGACCAGGTTTAGACCTTGGCCAGAAGAACGAGATTAGTCAAGGCTAGACCCCCCTTAGGGTTCAACCCAACCATCTCTGTCCTAAAGCTTTGCTTCCATCTCGAGCATCAGGAAGGGGCAGAATGGGATTGGGCACAGTTCAATGAGGAGAGAAAAAAGGAAACAAAGCTGCTAATGCAAGGCCCTGAGCCATTGAGTGATACCTATGCCCCTACCCTGTACCATCCTCTCCTGGCATACTCACCTTGCCAAAGTGTAGCCGAAGGAGAAAAAGCGGCACCTGAAGAAGTGGAGGAGGCTAGAAAAACATCCCCGGCAGAGC
>NW_007757590.1:0-431 GCF_000696425.1 Galeopterus variegatus | reverse complement strand
TGGAGTTTGCTGAATATCTTAAATTTGTGGGTTGTTGTCCTTTATCAGATTTGGAAAATTCTCAGTCACTTTTATTCAAACATGGGGCATTTTCTCTTCCTTGAATTCCAATTACACAGGTGTTAGACCTTTTGGAGTATATCTCACGTATGTCTTATGAAGTTTCTGGTTCATTTCTTCTTTCTCTCTGTTCTTCAGGTTGGATATTTTTCTACTGAAGAGTTTTCTAATTCATTTATACCATCTTCCAACATATCCAGTCTGCTCTTTAATTATCTAATGGGTTTTAAATATCAGATAATATATTTTGCAGATCTTGAATGTCAATGTGTGGCCTTTCTTTCTAATATCCTATTGAAATACTTAGGTATTTTATCCAATTTGTTCATCTCTTCTTTATATTATTTAGCATGTTAACCATATTTATTTTA
>NW_007757589.1:5803-6846 GCF_000696425.1 Galeopterus variegatus | reverse complement strand
AACAGGTAAGTCAGAGTGTCACACTGGGCAGTGAGAAGCAGCTACTAGGGCAGGAACCACCAGAGCTATTCCAATCGCCCTGGTCTTCTTCATCCTTTGGGCCGGCATTGGTGTCTATTAGCAGAGATCTCCATCAGGGGCAGCAAAAAAAAAATAAGAAGAAGAAGAAGAAAAAACTCAAAAGAGAATGCTTTTTGCATCATAGTAATAAAAACAAGTGAGATTACCTATAAGATCAGAAGTGTTTTATGGCCTTAAGTGTGCTGAGGACACAAAGAAGCCAAATGAGCTCTAATAAAGTGATGATGACCCCTTTTCAGTTGCTTGCATCTTTTGCTGGAGAAGTGGGAGTAAGAAGAAGCCACTTTAGACACAGGTAAGAAGAAAACAGCTGAAATTCTAACTAATTTTTAAACACCAATCAGGGGATAGCATGACACTGTAGAATCCCTAGCAAGCCTAGAAAAAAGAGAGTCTAGACCTCTCTGCTATCTCTTCCACAGGCCTTCATCAAGTGTTGATGGGGAATATCAGAGGAAGAGCAGAAGTGGTGAGAGAGACTCACCTCACTCTGAGGCACAGGGGTGGAGGGCCAGGGCAGGGAGGAGAACTAGAGAAATGCTCTAGACACTCTGGGCCCTGCATTCATCAGTGTTGGAATTGAAGAGGAGATATTATAGACCCTAGTGACATTAAAAGGATTATAATGAGATATTATGAACAATTTTATGCAAATAAATGTGAAAACTTAGATGAAATAAACACATTCTTTGAAAACCAGGCACAGAAAGAGAAATGCCACATGTCCTCGCTCATAAGTGAGAACCAAAAGAAGGAAAGAATGAGAGAGAATCACAATAATACATTGAACTTTCAAAAAAAAGAGAACAGAACTGTGGTTATTAGAGGAAGCAAAAGGGGAAAGGGGGGGCCAGCCCGGTGGCGCACTGGATAGTGCGCCGCTTGGGAAGCGCGGTGGCGCTCCCGTCCGAGGGTTCGGATCCCACATGCAGACCAGTTCCCGCTCACTGGCTGAGCGAGGC
>NW_007757589.1:0-4803 GCF_000696425.1 Galeopterus variegatus | reverse complement strand
TCTCAATGTTCCTGGTGGGCCCATTTCCCCCACCACCTGTGCTCCAAACACTTCCCATGGGATGAGCCATGCTCTGGTCCCTTGGAATGACTCACCGGCCTCTGAGTGGGTCCCTTTTTTCAGTTTTGTGGCTCCTCGCTCTTTGTGGGGGTCCATGAGAACCCTATTAGTGGTTTTGCTGGCCTGGGTCCACCAAGGCCCTCTTCTCCCCTGCTGCCTCCAAGTTAATCCATCCAAAAGGCACAGCTGAGGCTTTTGCCAACTCCTGCTCTGTGCACTCAGCAGCTCCAGTCTTAAAGCGGCTGCAGCACAAAATTGTCAGAGCAGTTTTTTCTTTCTCTCATCATGGCTTCTCCCACCTTCATGCACTCTGTAGGTCTTTCCTCCTCTTCTCTTGAGCTCAAGTGGCCCCAACTTGGCTGTTGCTGCTTTTTTATAGTTGTAAATTGGCTGATATGTGGGAGAGAGTGACACTGAGGACTGTCTATTCTGCCATCTTGACCAGAAGTCTCCCCCCCAAAATTAAAATTTTTAATAAGAATTTTTTTGGAGACCCAGTGGTAAATGTGAACACTATTGTTATTGAGAATTTCTGTATGAGACTTGCCCACTACCCTGGCTCCTGCCCATGGTACACTTTGAGCTCCTCAAGAGCTGAGGATATGGTTAAACTATTTTTCCTTTTTTCACTTTCATCTTATGCCACTCAAACCCACTTCAGGTTACCAAACTACCACAGCTAAGAGGTAGCTAAATTCCTCAGTAGGTCTCCTTTTCCATACTCATGATTCATAGGTCTTACTTTGTTTCTAGCCTCTTGAATATACTCAGCCCTGCCCAGTCCCTATGACCAATCCTGACCTGGGATGAAGATGGCGAATTTTACCTTGCTCACTCTTGGGTACTCAGCAGTGGGTAGCTCTCTGCTAGGTACTGTTCTGGCTTCATATCCCATAGCTAATAGCTGTGCTAAAGCCTTTTTAATGAAACTAAGGGCACTCTACCTTGTGCATAGTTCTGGTAAGAACTTTTATATTCCTAGGCTTATTTTTCTAGGGACTGGAGTTCTGCTTTGGGTTTGGACTATCTGTTAACAGTCTTCTGCTTTTGATTGCAATCATGAAACACCTATAGCTGCCAGCAATATGCTGAGGACACCATGTAGTTTTTATAAAGGCACCTCAAATATGGAGCCATTTCTACCTTTTGCTTCCTTCCATGTTGCTTCTCCTACTAAGGGCAGCTTCACCAAGCCTAGTCAGGTTCAGAGTCATAATGGCCATATTAATTAATCCTGCCATGCTCAACAAAGAGTTATACAATGAAGAATTGTCCTACTCCAGATGCCAAGAATCACTACAAAAGTTAAGAATATGGGCTTTTTAGTCAGAAAACCCAATTCAAGTCCAGCCTCCATCAAAGTGAATCTTGAAAAGGATATTAAATCTCTCTTGGTCTTAGTTGTTTTTTAATTCAGCTTAAGAGCAAAATAATAGTATTTAACAGAGATTTTTTGGGAGGGGAATTTTTTCATTTTTATAGCAGTTTTAGTTTTACAGAGAAATTGAGCAGAAAGTACAGATAGTCCTTTTGGGGGGAAATTGAGCAATTATGTCTAAGTTGATTAACATAATGCTCTCTGCTGTGACTTGTATGTTTGTCCCCTCCAAAACTGCTGTTGAAATTTAATCCCCAATGTGGTAGTATTGAAAGGTGGGGCCTTTAAGAGGTAATTGGGTCATGAGGGTTCTGTCCTCATGAATGGATTAATCCATTCATGGATTAATGGATTAAGGGGTTAGTAGATTCATGGGTTATCATGGGAATGAACTGGTGACATTCTTAGATAGTGGAAAAGAAACTTGGGCTAGCATGCTCTCACTCCCTCACCATGGAATGTCCTGCACCACCTTGGGAATCTGCAGAGAGTCCCTGCCAGCAAGAAGGCTCTCTCCAGAAGTGCCCCCTTGACCTTGGACTTCCCAGCCTCCAGAATTGTGAACTAATAAATGTCATTTCTTTATAAATTACCCAGTTTCGGGCATTCTGCAATATCCAACAGAAAACAGACTAAGACAACTACCATATAGAAAACAGTGAATATTGGTCACCTTTAATAGCAGTACTAGGAATATCAGTAGAAAACAGTGTTAAATTTAGAGAGTAGATATGAACAGTATCAAAAGCATCTAAGATTCAGTTTAAAAAGACAGAAGGAATTCTGGATGCCAAGCATCATATGCACACTGTTTCAACTTTAGAAAAATATATAGTTTTTTCCTCAATGGAAAGTAAAGAATAATATGAATATTTTCTTATAGGCTTCAAAGGAATATTCTTTCTTCATATTACTAGTTATATTTATAAAAGACAATGCGTCTGTCTTTCACAAAATGTTCAAAATCAGACCTCTCTAAAAAAAAGAAGAGCTATATCTTCCACTGCACTTACTACCTTGCCTAACCAGATTAAGAAAGCGATCACAATGGTTCAGATATACGGGTGAACATCAAATCACAGTCATATGCACATAGAGATCTAAGAAAATGCTATACATACTGACTTTTCAAAAGCCAACAGTGAATCCTAACATAAATTATGACCTTTGGGTAATAATGACTTGGCAGTGTAGGTACATCAATTGTAACCAATGCACCACTCTGGAGAGGAATGCTGATGATGGGGGAGGCTGTGCATGTGGGGACACTGAGTACGTGGGAAACCTGTATACCTTCCTCTCAATTTTGAGGTGAACCTAAAACTGCTCTAAATAATGAGATATATTTAAATAAATAATCTGTTTTGATTTAAAAAATAAAGCTTGATAAAGCTGCTATATTTTTAAAAAGTTTATGCTGCCTTCATGGCATGGGAAAAAGCTAGGAAAATTTTGTCTTTGTGTGATATAGACACCAACTAATGTTGAAGTACGCTCCTTTCGTGTTGCATCTTCTTTTAGAGACACATTATATGACTTTTCTTATAAAACTACATGAAAAAGAAGCATGAACAAGGCATGGCTTACTCATGAATGGCACCCTTAGCCTGATTTGGGGCAGTGAGCATGCTTTCATATCTATAACTTATTGCTAGAAATATATAAAAATCTCCATTGCTGCAAATATTAAAATTTCTTCTCTATGGCTATTGGTTAAATGTGTCCCACAAAGGTTCATGTATTGGAAACTTAATCTACATTGTAACTGTGTTAAGAGGGTGGGAAACCCTATAATAGTAATTGAAAGGTGGGGGCCTTTAAGAGGTTATTAGACTGTGACGACTGTACCCTAGTGAATGTATTAATCCATTGATGCTTTAATGGGTGGTCATGGGTGTGGTTCTCATGGCTTTAAAAGGAGAGCAGTAAGAAGGTTAGATCTCTCTCTTGCTCAGCCATTCACCATGTAATACCCTGCATTGCGGCAGAGGCACCACCAAGAACAAGGCCCTCTCCAGATGTTTTCCCTGGACTTTGGANAGACACCAACTAATGTTGAAGTACGCTCCTTTCGTGTTGCATCTTCTTTTAGAGACACATTGTATGACTTTTCTTATAAAACTACATGAAAAAGAAGCATGAACAAGGCACGGCTTACTCATGAATGGCACCCTTAGCCTGATTTGGGGCAGTGAGCATGCTTTCATATCTATAACTTATTGCTAGAAATATATAAAAATCTCCATTGCTGCAAATATTAAAATTTCTTCTCTATGGCTATTGGTTAAATGTGTCCCACAAAGGTTCATGTATTGGAAACTTAATCTACATTGTAACTGTGTTAAGAGGGTGGGAAACCCTATAATAGTAATTGAAAGGTGGGGGCCTTTAAGAGGTTATTAGACTGTGACGACTGTACCCTAGTGAATGTATTAATCCATTGATGCTTTAATGGGTGGTCATGGGTGTGGTTCTCATGGCTTTAAAAGGAGAGCAGTAAGAAGGTTAGATCTCTCTCTTGCTCAGCCATTCACCATGTAATACCCTGCATTGCTGCAGAGCCACCACCAAGAACAAGGCCCTCTCCAGATGTTTTCCCTGGACTTTGGACTTCCCAACCTCCTGTAAGAAATAAACTCTATTTGTTTATAAATTACCCAGTTTTAGATATTTAGTTCTAAGCAACAGAAACAGACTAATACATCAACCTTCCAGGCAAACTTGATTACAAGCATAAGAATCTCCCCAAATTTTACCATCAAATATTTCACAATTAAACATTAAATACATTTGCTAAAAGAGGACAAGTAATCAAGTGATAGTATAATCATTTAATTTTTAAAAGGCATTGTGGAGCTGGTTCACTGTGCACTGCTATCAATCCCAAGAGATTTCTCTAAACACCTTGCCAATACCATGTGCCAGTATCAATCCACTTGCACAAGTTTGGTGAGATAGAACACTTACAAGCAAAGCAAACTTATTCCTCACAGAATGACATCAAGGGATAATAGAAGCCTAGGATTTATGGTGAGCTGGTCCTCCTAGGGCTCAGAAAAGCTGCCCAGGGCTAACGGAGTCTCAACTGCATGTGCCCCATATTGCACTGCAACTGAGGATCCCAAAAGGCACCTCATTCTGGGTTTTGCACCTCAGGAGCAAATGGACATGCCAGGCTAAGGCATCACAGGACATCCTGTTCTAGGAGGTACAAGAACAGAGCCCTGCCTGTTCTTGTTTTTTATGTTAAACATGATGCCTATTTAAATTGGAATAAACTTAGCATCCAGAATATTTAAGCATTATGATGATAAAGAGCACATTTAAATTATCTATTTTTTCATTATTTTCAGTAATTTTTTTTT
>NW_007757588.1:5987-6847 GCF_000696425.1 Galeopterus variegatus | reverse complement strand
TGTCTCTTGGAAGTGTTCTGGAATTAGATAGTATTAGATAGTGGTGATGGTTGCACAACTACGTGAATATAAAAAGGAAGGGCTTTAAAAATACATATAGGTCCAGATTTTTAAAATTTATATATACTCAGTGACTTGATACATACTTCAAAGGACTCATCACTGCAGCAGTCCACACCTGGGGTGGATTTGTCTCTGGACCAGCCGCTGTCTGAGCAAACTGGGAAGTCTGGCAAAAAGCTCAGGTCATGCATGCCCTTATTCAAGCAGCCGCTATGGCTACGGACAGCATCACCAACAGCATCTACATCTTCACTTCAAGGAACTCAATAGAGGACTGCATCATTGAAAGATATTTATCCACCAACCTCTTAGACTTGCTTACAACTTTTTTTCATTTTTAGTGGTTGGCCAGTATGGGGATCTGAACCCTTGACCTTGGTGTTATCAGCATCAATCTACAACCTTTCATATTAAGATTCCTGTTTCATTTTAAGCACTCATCTTTTAACATGCCTGACCCTAAGACAACTAATCTTCACCACTACCTCTTAACAAATGGTTCAACTGATTTTTCAGGAACAGCAAGAACATGAGTAATAGAGTTTAGTTGTGTTGTCCCTGCCAAAACTCATATAGAAATCTGATCCCCACTGTGGCAGTGTTGGGAGCCTTTTGAGTCATAGGGGTGGATCCCTCTTAAATGGATTAATGCTCTCCTTGGGGGTGGGGGGCCTGAGTGAGTTCTCGCTCTATTAGTTCCTGTGAGAGCTGGTTTTTTAAAAGACCCTGGCATCTCCTCTCTCTCTCTCTCTTGCTTCCTCTCGCCATGTGACCTGCTTGTACCCGCCAGCTGCTGC
>NW_007757588.1:0-559 GCF_000696425.1 Galeopterus variegatus | reverse complement strand
TCAGCCAGTGAGCGCACCGGCCATTCCTATATAGGATCCGAACCGCGGCGGGAGCGTCGCTTCGCTCCCAGGGCCGCACTCTCCCGAGTGCGCCATGGGCTTGGCCCCACACGTAAAATATTTTAAAAATTATTTCATAATAATATACAATGTATAGTTATATAGCATTCTACGTTATCTAATATGTGTTATCTTTGATATATGATTATATAATTATAATACTTGTTTACAACAAAAATTATAAACAGGTACTGCACTTTAATGATATGAAGTATTTGGAGAGAAGTGTACACATGTCTGCAATTTACTTTGGTTGGGGGGCAATAGATGGATAGATAATTAATAAAACAAGTGTAATAAAGTGTTAATGGTAGAATTTCAGCTGTGGGTACACGGGCTTTTATGGTAAAGTTCTCTGAACTTTGTCATATGCTTAAAGCTTTTATGATGTTTTTATGAAGCACATGTATTTTTGTGAAGATTTATGCATCTACACATGTGTGTTTGTACACATACATGTGTGTGTGCTAAACACAATTTAAGGACTTCAATGATGAAA
>NW_007757587.1:6248-6847 GCF_000696425.1 Galeopterus variegatus | reverse complement strand
TGAAAATGAACTTTTGAGGCAGGCAGTAACAAACCTGAAGGAGAGAATATTAATTTTAGAACTGGACATTTGGGAAAATGAAAAAATAGTAGAAACATCCAGGGGGAAGGAAGCAGAATATGAAGCATTACAGGAGACTAATATGAAGATTTCTATGCTGCTGCGAGAGAAAGAGCTGGAGTGCCAGTCCGTGAAGGAGAAGGCTCTTGCTCGTGAGCAACTATTGGAAGAAAACGAACAGGTAGGTTCTGGTTGGAGTATTGTAGAGGGAAGTTGGGGGCGGAGGAGACTTTTTTGTTTCAGTTACTTTATTGATATCATCTTTAAAGAGGACAACGAATTTGCTCCTTTAGAAATATTCGAGATACAGTCATGTGTTGCTAAGCGATGGGGATGCATTCTGAGAAACATCATTAGGCAATTTCGTTGTTGTGTGAACGTCAGAGAGTGAACTTACACAGACCTGGGGGGTATAGCCCACTACACACCTAGGCTGTATGGTACAGCCTATTGCTCTGACTACTGTCGAATACGTGACCAGTCATTGACCAAAATGTTTTTATGGGGTACATGACTATATTTTGATTTGAGGCATCTGG
>NW_007757587.1:3240-4158 GCF_000696425.1 Galeopterus variegatus | reverse complement strand
TATATAATTTCTCAAGCATTTGCTCTTTCTCTGTAATATGAAAAAGAAAACTAACTAAAAATTTTTTGGAAATTATTGGCCATCCTATTAAGGAGGGGATGTTGAAGTAAAAGAAACAGATGGTTTTATGTTTTGGTTTCAATGATTTATCCTGGGAAACATTATATATATTTTAAAGAAATGAAAAGTTTACATAACAACTTAAAATAAAACTAAACTATAAGTAGATTCATTTGATATGCATATTTAAAGCACAGAAAAGACGTGGCTGTGACCAGCCTGACACTGTTCTGCGTTTGTTAGAATTGCAGCCATCATTTGAAATTCCTGACGCTACTTTTGCAATGAAGAGTTGTCTTTCTTCTGCTGTCGTTAATCTATTGTTTATATGGAATAAATTTTCATTATTATCTAGCAAGATATCTTTCCAAAGTTGCTTTCATTAAGTTGTTGCCAAAATATTCTTTTAAAATAGACTGTACATATGAAATGATTTCCTTTTTATCTTTTTCTAGCTACTGACACTTATTTTCTTGAACAACAGTTGTGGGTGCCTGATGAATGGACACCCTTGTGTGCACACACACACCCCCCACACATACATTTTATTGGTGATTTGGAGGTTCATGAACACCTTGTTGTATGGGCAGATTTGAAGAGATTTTTGTCTTTTGAGTTCCTTTTGAAACATTTCTAGTAACATTTTTCTTTTATAATAGATTTATAGAAAAGTTGCAAAGATAGTGGAGAGAGTTCTATACCTCACACCCAGTTTTATCTATTGTTGACATTTGACTTTACTATAATCCATTTGTCACAGCTTATGAACCAATATTGAGGCATTACTACTAACATTTACACTTTATTCAAATTCTTTAATTTTTACCAATTGTCCTTTTCCTGTTCCAGGAGGCCATC
>NW_007757587.1:0-515 GCF_000696425.1 Galeopterus variegatus | reverse complement strand
TCATTTTTGCATGTGTTTCACTCAGGCAGACACGCCAGAATGTCCTCAGATTATGTCCTTACATGTTGTAATTCTTCCTTGCAGTTTTCAGGCCCTTATTTTCTCAAATTAAAATAGTTTTTAGTCTCTGCCCCTTTTATCTACACTTTGTAATAGTTTCCAGAATAACCTTCCTTAAGTAGAGCTGTGATCTTGTTCCTTTTTTAAAAAAAATACCAGTTTTGACTCCCATGACTTGGCTCCATGCTACCTGCTACCGTAGCCTCATTTCAGGCTATCATCTGTGTCCAGCTGGACTGTATTACTCAGGTTTCTCAGACCTACTATCTTCCTATATCTTTTTCTTATACTTTTTCTTTTCATGTTCTTTCTTCTGCCTGAAGAATGGACCTATCTCTGACAGTTTTCTGCGAATCCACCTGTTCTTCAAATTCCATTTTCTTCATGAAGGGTCCTTTATTTAGCACCCCCCTCCTCATGTGCAGAACAAACACTGGTGTGATGTTTTTCCTTTG
>NW_007757586.1:6633-6847 GCF_000696425.1 Galeopterus variegatus | reverse complement strand
TCACCAATAGTGAACATGCAGAAAGAGAAATCAAGAAAGCCTGCCCATTCACAATAGCCACAAAAAAAATAAAATACTTAGGAATGGAGCTAACAAAGGATGTGAAAAACCTCTATAATGAGAACTACAAAACACTCCTGAGAGAAATTAGAAAGGACACAAGAAGATGGAAAGATATCCCATGCTCTTGGATTGGAAGAATCAACATAGTGAA
>NW_007757586.1:0-1060 GCF_000696425.1 Galeopterus variegatus | reverse complement strand
ATTTGTATTGTAATAAATAAAGAGCTTCTTTCTACCCCAACTAATATTGACTTTCTGTTATCTTCTCCTTCTCACCTGTCCTTTTCTCCTTTTTTCTTCTCTCTGATTTCCCTTTGTCTCCACCTTCTCACTCATTTTCTCACACCTCCCCATCTCTACCCAGTTAGTGGTGTTTGCATAATAACTATTTAACAGGGAAATCTTCAAAGATCTGGTAGAGAACTCTTCTAATGAGTAATAAATGTTAAGTAGTAATAATGCACTATCAGAACTGAAGGGGCTGATAATCAGCAATTCAGATTAGTAAAGACCTGAAGCCTCTGGGTGTGAAAGAAATTGAGTTAGGTCTAAAATCAATCAGATGGTAAGTAAACTGTCACTAATAATGACAGAAATGCTGTCCTCCGGAATTAAACCCATACCTTTTTGGACTGCTATTACTTTCTTCTGCCAAATGCTTTGGCTATTTCTAGTGTATATGGTCATTAGTGGTGGATTAGTTGGGATAACTACAATCATGCAGCTTTCCCACTAGAGATTATACTTTTTTCATGTTGCTTTCATATTGCACACATCTCAAAGTTTATCTAAACTACATGGAAACCAAAATGCATTATTATAATATTTAATAATTGTTTTGGGGCCAAACCCGTGGTGCACTCAGGAGAGTGCGGCACTGGGAGCGCAGCAGCGCTCCCGCCGCGGGTTCGGATCCTATATAGGGATGGCCAGTGCGCTCACTGGCTGAGCACGGTGCAGCCTGTCTCAAAAAGGACAAAAAAATATTGTTTTGGAGCAGAAGAGACAAATATATACCCCTTTTATTTAGAGAACATGCTAGGTAGAGTTTCTAAATTTCTTAACTTTGAAAAACAATATCAAAATATTATTGTCTCAATTACAAGTTTCTTTTAACTGTCAATTTTATGAGAATAATTGAGATTCATTTTGATAAATATCTTTAATGATAAATGGGTTAACCTCCACTTTGTATAAAATAACTGCTTGTTTCCTTTGGATTAAATTTTTATGGTAAAATGCAAATAATTTTCCATTTTTT
>NW_007757585.1:6636-6847 GCF_000696425.1 Galeopterus variegatus | reverse complement strand
GCAAAGTAGAATGGCAGCACAGTCTGAGAAAGTTCTAGCCAGGCTGAGGGAGACCTGAGCGGTCACTCAGGGAGATCCTGAGCCTCACCAGAACTGGTTCCTTCGCCACGCTCAGTTATTGGCAGAGACCAGGAAGATGAACAAGTGACATCGGAGCAAAGGCTGGGGTGGGTCCGCAGGGGTGGCAGCTGGGGCTGTGCTCCCTCCAGCA
>NW_007757585.1:0-1316 GCF_000696425.1 Galeopterus variegatus | reverse complement strand
GCTCTATAGTCCAGTCCTGTTCCTTTGGTCTAAACTGGGAGTATCTTTGCTGTTATGCTCCCACTATATTCCTGGATTCTGCTAAAATGTGTGGATAACATGATGGCTAATCTCTTTAAGGAGTGGTTGTCAAACCATGCCTTAGGTGTTGTCTACAGATCAAATCTTCACTTTTTTGCAACACGGATAGGCTTATAATTTTTCATATCATTAAGTTCTGGTTCCTTTTAGCTTAACAATTTTTTTTCAATTTAATCTCTCCTCTCACATTTTACTATAAATGGTAAGGAGAAACCAAGATGCTCCTGCACACTTTGCATAGAAATCTCCTCATCTAATATCCAATTTTATCACTTGCTAGTTTTACCTCCTTCCACAAAACACTAGAAATACATTCAACTAAATTCTTTGCTACTTTATGACAAGTATCACCTTTGCTCTATTTTCCAATAACCTGTTCCTCATTTCTGTTTGAAACCTCACCGAAACGGCCTTTAACATCCATATTTATACAAATATTCTGTTCATCATGATATATATATGTATGAACACTATCACCAGAAATATGATTGTACAAAAATAAAAATGTTTACCTATCATTTTAGACAATTGTGGCTTTCTTAAAATATGCCCAACAGCATTCCATTCACTGGGGGGTTCACAGACTACAGGTTAATAATCTAGATCATTAAAAATTGTAGCATGGAAAATTATAAAATATCAAGAACTGTTCAGTAATTCAAAACTGAAAATACAAATGAGAAGACTAAACCTAAAATGTGGACTTGGTTAAATGATCTACTTAATCAACAACTGACCAATTGACATAAAAAATTAATCTTTCTATTGTAAACTTCCAGGATCCTGCCTCTGCTCAAATCATATAAAACCCTGTTGCGTTTTACCAGTAGTGTCAATCTGGCTCTCATGTTGCAAGAATAATCTAATTTTCTATAGTTGTTCATACCGAAGGTAACATCTCTAACAGTACAATCACGAAGACTAATTTAATTTCCTTAGCATGAAAAATACCATAACTTGTTTGCTGAAATTGATAGAACTTTTTTTTTTTTTTTTTTTAATTTAGTAACCCTGTGAAAAATGTAGACTTGTAGACAGTTATTTTAGAATATGTACTTTTTGGTAAATCAATTCTGAGTTCGGTTGTTTATCCTTTTGTTGATATGTAAATATCCATGTAGTTATCAAGTAGAGGCACTAACATAGCACATACCCTTCTGCTAACTAAAAAACGATTAATGCATTTTATCTATTGATTTACATAATAAAAAGTAAACAGAATTAGCTATCTTAAT
>NW_007757584.1:5939-6848 GCF_000696425.1 Galeopterus variegatus | reverse complement strand
AGAAAATGAGAGGAAAGCCCTGAAGGCATTTGAGAAGTCTGGAAGGGTGCCCCACCCATCATAGGCCCTGAGGCTTAGAAGGACTGAGTTGTCCGAGAGGACAGACCTGGGGCACAGCTGCCCTCAGTATCCTGCTCCCTGCATCCTAGCTGCTCCATCTGGAGGGGCCCCAAGTGTGGCTCATGCAGCAGCCCTGGAGAGTAGAGGCCTGAAACCTCTGTGGCGTCCAAGTTATGTTAAGTCTGCAGGCCGGCAGGATGTGAGAGCAGTGGAGTCATGGCAGCCTCCACCCAGATTCCAGTGGATATATGGAAAAGCCTGGAAGCCCAGGCAGAGATTTGCCACAGGGCTGGAGCCACTGCAGAGGCCATCTACTAGAGCAATGCCGAGCAGGAAAGTGGGGTTGGAGCCACCACAGGGAACCTCCACAAGGGAAATGTCTAGTAGAACCAAGGCAGCGGGACCACCATGGAGACCCCAGGCTTATGGAGCTACCAGAGTGGAACATCGGCCTGGAAAAGTTGCATGTACCAGTGCAGCCCACTGGGCTGCACCTGGTAGAGCTGTGGGAGCGATGCTGCCTGAAGCTTTGGGGGCCCAGATGCCCAACTGTGCCCAGGATGCAGGACTTGGAATCAAAGAACATTATTTTGGAGGTTTAAGACATAATGTCTGACCTGCTGGGTTTTGGACTTGTTTGGGGCCTGTTTTTCCTTTCTTCTGGCCTATTCCTCCCTTTTGGAATAGGAATGTGTACCCAATGTCTGTTCCACCATTGCAACTTGGCAGTAGATAAATTTGGTTTTGTTTTTCAGGTTCACAGCTGGAAGGACTTTTGCTTTTGGTCTCAGATGAGACTTTGGACTTGGGACTTTTAAATTGATGCTGGAGCAAGCTAAGACTTTTGGG
>NW_007757584.1:0-590 GCF_000696425.1 Galeopterus variegatus | reverse complement strand
TAAAGACTTATTTCCACAATTCACTTTTAGTAGCTTTCTATATTAACATTGAAATATGGAATATAAGAGGTGGGAGCAAGTTTTCAAGGGAAAACAATGGATCGCAGTTAAGCATATTTATGAGAGGATACTTAGTAAAAAGTTGAATATACAAGTTAAATTCATGGGGAGTCTGGCTGCAAGATAAAACAATATGCGTTGTATACATTGAAGCCACCCTGAAAGGACACAAGCTGACACGAAGCCACCCAAGAAGATGGTCATGGTCAGACCCTTAGCAGTAACAGAGTTAAAGAGTAGATGGAGGAATGAACTCATGGAGAATTCTGAGAAAAAGGACATGACAATGGAAAGTCAGGAAAGGGTGTTAGAGAAGCCAGAGTAGGACATAGTAGTCAACAGTGGCAAAGCAGCTCTGCTGAAAGTCACCACCTCCGCAGGGCTCTTAACGTCGATTCTCTTTTTCTTTCCTATTGCTTCTGCCCTTATTGATGAGATTGCTCAATCGCTCAATTGTCTCTCAGATTGCAAGTGCTTCTCAAATTCATCAGAGTTTCACAGTTATCAGAATTATCACTTGAACACATCAG
>NW_007757583.1:6020-6848 GCF_000696425.1 Galeopterus variegatus | reverse complement strand
TTTAATTTCTTTGAGCAGTGATTTGTAGTTCCTGTTGTAGAGATCTTTCACCACATGATTAAGGTTATTCCTAAGTATTTAATTTATTTATTCATTTTTTTGGTGACTATTGTTAATTGGCTAGCTTTCTTGATTTCTTTTTCTACTAGTTTGTTTTTGGAGTATAAAAACACTACTGATTTATGCATACTGATTTTGTATCCTACAACTTTACTGTAATCACTTATCATCTCTAGGATTTTTTTTTGTAGAATCTGTAGGTGTTTCTATATATAGGATTATGTCATTACAAACAAGGATGATTTGACTTCATCTTTTCCAATCTGGATGCTCTTTATTTCTTTTCCTTGCCTGATTGCTATAGCTTGTACTTTCAATACTATGTTAAATAGAGGGGTGAGAATGGGCACCCTTGTTTTCTTCTTGTTCCTAAGGGAAAAGGTTTTAGCTTTTCCCCATTCAAGATGATATTGGTGGTGGGTTTGTCATATATGACTTTTACTGTGTTGAGATATTTTCCTTCTATGCCTAATATGCTGAGAATCTTTATCATGAAGGGATGTTGAATTTTGTCAAATGCTTTTTCTGCAACTATTGAGATAATCATATGAGTTGTATCCTTGATTTTGTTGATGTGGTGTATCACATTTATTGATTTGCATATGTAGGACTATCCTTTCATCCCTGGGATGAATCCCACTTGATCATGGTGTATAATTTTTTTGATATGTTGCTGTGTTCCATTTGCTAATATTTTATTGAGGATTTTTGCATTTATGTTCATCCAAGATATTGGCCTATAGTTTTGTTGTTGTTGTTGTTGTTGTT
>NW_007757583.1:0-1032 GCF_000696425.1 Galeopterus variegatus | reverse complement strand
AATAGAAGGTTATGGATAAGTACATTTTCATCTGTAACCAAGAATAAGCTGTACTTTACTCGTGATGTTCCTTTCACAAGATTTAAAAGCAAAGCTGGCATCCATCTCCCTGCCTCTTTCTGAAGTTGAAGGAGAACACATCCCACCATGTCTGTCCTGGTGGCCTTAGGCATGGTCCCTGAAGCAGCAGCTAAGTGTGGGTTTAATGCCTCTGCCTTTATAAGGCCTCTTTTCCTCTCATTCTTTCTCTTTCTCTCTCTTTCTGACATTGGATAGGAGGGATGGGAAGTATAGCTATAAGACAAGGAAGGAAAGTGACTTTGTTTGTTTCCTATTTTCATGTAGCACAACTGTTAAATTTAGGTTTTCAAAGAACCCAGGCATTCTGTTCTGGAGGTTTGAATGTCATAGAGCTGTTTGTTTTCATTACAGATTGACACAGTGCTCAAAACTGCATGATATTTGGTGACCAGAGCAGCTCTAATCAGCTTTCTAAAAGTACCCCCCATTCTGCTTTCAGTCCAAGATACAACCTAGTGACTTTGCTCAAGACCATACTGATTTATCTTTTTCCTTAGCTTTCTTCAAAAGCTGTGGGAATTAATCACCACAAGACTGGCCCTTCAACAAATCCTCAAGGGAGTCTTATATCTGGAATCAAGAGCAATCTTTATCACCATAAGTGCAAGAGAAAGAAAAAAACCACTAATGGGACAGATATGTAAACGAGGAAGAGAAAGAAACTGTATCTTATCACTACAACAAACACCAGACAGTAAAGATAAACAATAAACAGGAAATAAAGGAACAAAAGAAACATAAAACAACTATAAAAACAGTAATAAAATGGTAAAAATATGGCAATACTTTCAATAACTATCATGAATATAAATAGATTAGATTACCTACTTAAAAAGATATGGACTGGGGCCGAGCCCGTGGTGCACTCGGGAGAGTACGGTGCTGGGAGTGCAGCGACGCTCCCGCCGCGGGTTCGGATCCTATATAGGAATGGCTGGTGTGCTCACTGGC
>NW_007757582.1:0-6848 GCF_000696425.1 Galeopterus variegatus | reverse complement strand
TGTTTACCTCTTTAACCATAAAAAAATTTTGAGTTTAAACACTTGAATACACCGTTTGGTAGTGCAATTCTGTGGGGATTGCTTTGTTTTATAACATGTCTGAGACTATATTGAAAATATTTTTTTTGCTTTCTACAGGGGCAGACAAGTCCTCTCCTAGCCTTGCCTTGTTCATCTATAAAATGGGGAATGTAATGTTACCTACTTCCTAGGGTTGTTGTAAGAATTAAATGAGATAATAATAATAACAACTGTATGGGTCTTCATTTTACTAGATGCCTGACATGTTAAGAACTTTACTTTTATTATCTTAATGAATCCTCATAACTTGGTGACATGCACCCTCACTGGCCCTATTTTATAGAAGAGTTCTTGGATAATAGTGGAAACTAACATTTACAGCAGGCTCACTACGTTCCGGGCAGTGTGCTCCACATGTTGTGTGTGCAAGTGAGTTATCCTCACTAGGATGATTTCCTCTTCTACAAAACAGGAAGTCTTTTGAGCAACTGGGGGTTTTAGATCTAAAGCCCCATACCTATGTATTCATCCCATAGGGATAAGCATCTGAGATGGGACTGAAAAAAAATTGCCACAGGACATTCTAATGAACATCAAGGAAATATTTCATTTTCTTAGTTAGTTAATATATCATAATCAGCAGATAAGAGAAAAAATCATTGATTTGAATTAGGACACCTACATTCTACCAGCAGTAAAACCTTAAGCAAGTTATTTGATATCACTTGATCGCAATGTTTTTTTTAAAAAGCTTGTATTATTGTACACGTAATAAAGTTTAAGTTAGAAAATGTTAAAACTATCATTCAAAAACAATTATCTAGAATCAACTGTAATATGTTGATATAGATCCTTCCAGGATTTTTCTACTCAGATATAAACATGTACTTAGGTTGCAAAAACTGGATTGTACTGTCTATAGTATCCCCCAAATTTGTTTTTGTCATTGAATATATTGTGGGTATATTTTCATGTCCATCATCCCACTTCCACAGCATCTCTCTCAGGTATGGCAGAGTAAAGCCATTTTCATCTTGAGATGAGATCATCCTGGATTTAGCATGGGGCCTACATACAATGACTGTTGTCTTTCAAAGGGAAAGGAGATTTTAAACATTCCTAGAGACAGAGAAGAAGGCCACAGGAAGATAGAGGCAGAGAATTGAGTTATGCAACAAGCCAGGAAATGCCAAGAACTGCTGGAAACCACCAGAAGCCAGGAGAGAGGTGTGGAACAGATTTGTGTTCAGAGCCTCCAGAAAGAACCAGCTCTGCTAACACCTTACTTTCAGACTTTTAGCCTCCAGAACTGTGAGAGAATAAATTTCTGTTCCTTTAAGCCAACAAGTTTATGGTAATTGGTTGCAGCATCCTTGGGAAACCTAATACAAGCATCGGAAATTCAGTGAGCATACAAAACACTGCACAAAAGAAGGTGCATAAATGCCACCCACGGCCTTCAGTACTGGCAGTAGTCTACCGCCAAGATAAAGATGTTGGCTAAACTGCAGAGCTAACATAGAATACGCAGAAAAATTACATGTTGTGCAGGTCTTAAAAAGTGGCTTTTTGCCTCTACAGAGTTGAGCATTTCACTTTTAGATGGGGTGGGATAGGGCATACCTCTTTTCCTCTAGGAAATGAAATAGAATGCAAGGAATATATTTGTTTTATTTTTAAGAAGGAATGAACTAGCTGGCCTATACTGTTGTGTAAAGCATTTTAGGCAGATGTCTCTTATACAGAAAAAGCTGTGACGAGAATAGACAAGAAAAATGAGTTTTTTAAAAAGTTTCTTGATGTTGACAGATTGTTTTATCAAACAGAGGACACCAGAGTGAAATCAGGTGTTTTTTAGCCACTGAAGTCCACACGTGAGAACCCATGTCATTTTTTTCCTATTGAAGATAAACTAACTCTTTGGAAAAGTTATACTCTTACTCTTAAGGATCCTACGGAAAGTGAAAAATAAACTAAAAAGCAGAATCGCATTGTATGCTGTGACTTGCTCATCATTTATTTATACTGATGTTGGAGAAAACTCAGTCTCTAAAGAGCTGCTAAAGAGAACTCTATATAAAGTAAGAAAATGCTAATTTTCACTTGCATGTGCTCTTAGCTAGTATCTGCTTTATTCCCGTAATCTCTTTTATCTACTTCTGTATTCTATTACAAATGTTTGACGGATCCTGGTTGTGAACAGTTGCATGATAGGCCATTTTATGGTGTTTACCTCTTTAACCATAAAAAAATTTTGAGTTTAAACACTTGAATACACCGTTTGGTAATGCAATTCTGTGGGGATTGCTTTGTCTTATAACATGTCTGAGACTATATTGAAAATATTTTTTTTGCTTTCTACAGGGGCAGACAAGTCCTCTCCTAGCCTTGCCTTGTTCATCTATAAAATGGGGAATGTAATGTTACCTACTTCCTAGGGTTGTTGTAAGAATTAAATGAGATAATAATAATAACAACTGTATGGGTCTTCATTTTACTAGATGCCTGACATGTTAAGAGCTTTACTTTTATTATCTTAATGAATCCTCATAACTTGGTGACATGCACCCTCACTGGCCCTAATTTATAGAAGAGTTCTTGGATAATAGTGGAAACTAACATTTACAGCAGGCTCACTACGTTCCGGGCAGTGTGCTCCACATGTTGTGTGTGCAAGTGAGTTATCCTCACTAGGATGATTTCCTCTTCTACAAAACAGGAAGTCTTTTGAGCAACTGGGGGTTTTAGATCTAAAGCCCCATACCTATGTATTCATCCCATAGGGATAAGCATCTGAGATGGGACTGAAAAAAAATTGCCACAGGACATTCTAATGAACATCAAGGAAATATTTCATTTTCTTAGTTAGTTAATATATCATAATCAGCAGATAAGAGAAAAAATCATTGATTTGAATTAGGACACCTACATTCTACCAGCAGTAAAACCTTAAGCAAGTTATTTGATATCACTTGATCGCAATGTTTTTTTTAAAAAGCTTGTATTATTGTACACGTAATAAAGTTTAAGTTAGAAAATGTTAAAACTATCATTCAAAAACAATTATCTAGAATCAACTGTAATATGTTGATATAGATCCTTCCAGGATTTTTCTACTCAGATATAAACATGTACTTAGGTTGCAAAAACTGGATTGTACTGTCTATAGTATCCCCCAAATTTGTTTTTGTCATTGAATATATTGTGGGTATATTTTCATGTCCATCATCCCACTTCCACAGCATCTCTCTCAGGTATGGCAGAGTAAAGCCATTTTCATCTTGAGATGAGATCATCCTGGATTTAGCATGGGGCCTACATACAATGACTGTTGTCTTTCAAAGGGAAAGGAGATTTTAAACATTCCTAGAGACAGAGAAGAAGGCCACAGGAAGATAGAGGCAGAGAATTGAGTTATGCAACAAGCCAGGAAATGCCAAGAACTGCTGGAAACCACCAGAAGCCAGGACATTACACTCAACATACCTCCCCACTTTCCTGTGTTCATTACTCTGCTCATGATAACCTCCCCATGCCCACGTGAATCCATATGCCACTCAATCCTGTGTTTGGTACCACTTAATTCAGCACATCATGCCTGTTTTATAAAGGTGTTTGAGTTAAGTATTTCACATGCATAAATGCATTTGACATCTATTTTTAAATCTATATTATTTTACAGATAAGGGAATGGAGCCTCAGGAAGTTGGAGTGCCTTTCCCTCAGCCATGCTGCAATTACATAGAAAAGTCAGGGCTTTGAATCAAGATTCCTACTCCAATCATTTAGCATTCATTAAATGCCAACCATGTGTGAGACATGGGGGATAGAAGAGAGACCAAGAGAGGCAATGCCTTTGCCCTCAAAAGGAGCTTACATTTCAACTGAAGCACGGTAGTCCCCCCTTACCTGCAGGGGATATGTTCCAAGACCCCCAGTGGATGAATGAAACCACATAGTACCAAACCCTAGATATACTGTTTTCTCCTATACATGCAGACTTATGATAAAGTTTAATTCATAAATTAGGCACACTAAATGATTAAGAACAATAATGAGTAATAAAGTCAAATAATTATAACAATATGCCAGCATTAGTCCTTTTGAATTTGGGGGCCCTAATGAAGTAAAATAAGGTTTACTTGAATGCAAGCACTGCGATACTGCAACCATTGATCTGATAACCTAGATGGCTACTAAGTAACTAATGGGCAGGTAGCACCACGTGAATACTCAGGACCGATGATTCACGTCCAGTGTGGAACAGAGCGGGATTGCATGACATTTCATCATGATATTCAGAATGACGTGCAATTTAAAACTTATGAATTGTTTACTTCTGGAATTATCCACTTAATATTTTTGGACCGTGGTTGACCAGTGGTAACTGAAATCATGGAGAGCAAAACCGTGCAGATAAGCGAGGATTGCTATACCCAGCTCAGATGTCATATCCTGATCTGGTTCTCAAAGCATTTCCTACAACTCTAGCCCATTTCTTCACCTTCCATTTCCCACTTTCTTTATCTTTAAAGCCTCATTAGTGCGTCTCAAAGGTACAAGCATCTTGATCTCATAGTACATTTAAGTTTCCCCTCATAGATTTAGGTAGCCAACACAATAATTTAATAAAACAGGTACATGATAAATATTTATTGAAAAAATTATAAACAGCTAAGTCCTAAAGGCCTAATTTGATGCTAAAATTATATCATATCCCATAGATAGGTTTCAAAGTAAAAGATCAGGTTAAGAAAAAATTAAAGACATTTTAATTCAAGACAATTCACAATTTCACTGTGTAACTTTTCGTAACAGTTCACATCAAATTAATACAGTGTATTAAAACTTGCAGAGTGAGATGGGAGACAGTTTTAAATGTTCTTCAGAAAGAACAACAGTAAAACTGATAATTTCCATCATATTCCTCAAAGAATGTTTTATGATTAGAATAAAAAAGTAGCCAAATAAAATTATATACTTTATGTTTTTTGTTTTTTCTTTGAAGCTCAAAAATTACATTAGCGAAAATAAATTCTATTGGCTCCCTTATAAAATTACGTGAGTTGATGTTAAAACTAAACATCCAAGAAAAACGTGTCAGGATGCAGGCTTTAGTTTTCTTTAGTATTCCCCTAAAGAAAAAAAAAAGTAACCACCAAAAATCAGTAGGTTTTATTGCTGGTTTAAGTTTCTAAATTCTGATATTCTGATAATAAAACATGTCTCTGTGTTCCTAAAATTTTCATTTTACTATGCATGACAAAATATGGCATTAAATAATTCATAGTCTGCTTCCTTAAAATCTAAGTAGTCTAAGTTATACAGGAAAATATTACTTCCTCTTATTTTTTCATAAATTATAACATACACAAATCCTCAAATCCCAAGTATGTAAGCAGTGTTATCAAATGCAACTTGCTGTGTATAGCCCCTGCCAGAGGTTGGAAAGTTTATAACAACTGGGACTCTCCAAGGAGGAGTCATTCAATTTTAATAACCAAACAAAATGCTGTAGTCAGGTGAGTTGGTTAGAATGGAATATTCACACAAAAGAAGTTATCTGGTTGCCTCACTTTGAGTTATTCGTGTATATTAATCATTGATTCATCTGTAAATACCTTTTCAAATCTGACCACCAGAGGGCAGTAGAGGCTTAATTATGATAGTGAATTATGCTAGTGTGCGGTAGTCTATGATATAAAATATAATTTTTTTTAAAGTTTGGACTCTCTGTCTGTCCCCCTCCTGTATTTCTGCTCTGAAATCATCATATGTTGCCATTAGTAGATTTTAAAAATCTGAACTAAGAAAGAAAACTATCATATTTCATATGCTATCAGTCTAATTCTCAACGTTGACGTCTGCTTTTCAGTCACTGGATTCGTATGACTCTTTTACTTTATTTGGACTTATCATTTAGTTTCCTAGAAGTTGAAGACTCATCACAAAAATAAATCCATTTTTAGAGTTGTTTAAACAGAAGAGTATGTTCCTGCCGTAGGATATTCAGGACATGGAATTCTCACTGCCAGTGCTACCAACATTTGTGAAGGTTGCCAAATAAATATTAAGCTGGGAGCCACATTTCTGACACAATGATAAAGACATCATCACTAAATCATTAGGCTGAATGGCCTCAAATAATTCTTTGGCTTCATGAAACTTTTTAGGTCACAGAGACCTGGGACTATTCGCCCTGTTATTTTTGAAGACGTTTTTGCAACCAAGAGGCTGAAATGCTTTCCCAATAACCTATTAAGTCAGTCATTTGCTGTAATAGGATGCTCACTAGATATGGATTCTTCAGGGTTTTGTCATCACTGGTAGACTGGATGGAGGAAGGAGCGGACTGATGTTCCACTAAGGTCAAGGTTTGACATAATGCGGGGTAGCAACTGAGCCTGATGTTTATTTCAGCTCCTAAATGCCTAGTGGAAAATCACCATGAAATAAATTCCATGGAAAGTGGCACATGTCTAAAATGCTGATGTCAAAAGCTGAGATATTCTCCAGAATCTTCATTTCTCTTCATTTATACACTCGAAGTCATCTAAGAATACTGTCCCCTCAATTATGTCACCTTAATCGTGATGCTTCTGATGAAGGGTCTCAAGTCTGAAATTCAAAGTCATATTACATATGTGCTGTCTTGGTAAGAGAAACATCAACTTTAATATGGGAATGTGACATATTACTTAAATATGAGGCAAGAAAATACATAAAACTAAATCTCACTATATATTCCAGTAGAATTTTGTGCGTGTTATGGGGGCAGGGAGAACGGAAAGCAGCTTGTATTGGACACTTTCATCTAAGAAGGATTT
>NW_007757581.1:6505-6849 GCF_000696425.1 Galeopterus variegatus | reverse complement strand
GACTATAATTTTAATTACTACAAAGGTAAATCCTCTTTACTTAGAAAAATGATTATTTCTTTAAAAAGTTATTAGATAAAAGGGAATGAGATAAAAATATCTACGTCTATAATTTTTGATAATGAGTAACTTTTTTTAGTTGTTTTTCATCATATTTTCTTAGCTGAATACAACTCCTCCAGGCCCTTTAGTCCTCTCCCGGTTATTATTCTCTTTGGGCAGGCTTCAGAGTCCCCCACCTCGCTTCCAGAATCTCTGCGGATGGTAATGAGATAGGAGACGCTTAGTTTCCCTCCGCTGGGGTTTCAGGACACACCTCTGAGATTCAAGACACTCCCCAAGGA
>NW_007757581.1:0-752 GCF_000696425.1 Galeopterus variegatus | reverse complement strand
TGAAAGAATTTGGTTGCTATACCCTTTGCTTTCTCCTAAAAAAATAAGATAAAAAAAAAAATCTCATGGCATCAAGCACATGAGTAAAAAAGAAAAAAAGATAAATCATAAATCATACTTTACAAAATTAAAAACATGATTCAAATGTACATTTTCAAGAAACTAAAAAGACAATCTACATAATTAGAGGATATATTTGCAAATCACTTATCTGATAAGGTTATAGTATTGAGATATAAAACTAACTCTTATAATTCAACAATAAGACAAACAACCCTATTAAAATCTGGGAAAAGAACTTGAGTAGACATTTCTCCAAAGAATATATACAAATGGTCAATAAGCACATGAAAAGGTGTTTGCCATTTTTATTCGTTAGCTGTGTTAGCTTCCTAGGGCTGTCATAACAACCTACCACAACTGGGTGGCTTAAACATTGGAAATTATTGTCTTACAGTTCTAGAAGCTAGAAGTTCCAAATCAAGGCTTCCTCTGGGTTGGTTCCTACCGAGGCCTGTGAGGAAGAATCTGTCTCATGCCTCTCTCCGAGTGTGGCAGCTTAGCTGCTCCTTGGCTTCTAATTGGTGTTTTTCCTGTCTTTGCACTGCTTTCCCTCTGGACATGTCAGCTTTCTGTCCAAATTTCCCCTCTTTGTAAGGACACCAGTCACACTGGATTGGGGCTCACTCTAATAACCTCATCTTACCTTGACCATCTGAATGACCCTACTATCAAATAAGATCACATTCACA
>NW_007757580.1:1399-6849 GCF_000696425.1 Galeopterus variegatus | reverse complement strand
CCCCCCCCCCGGACCTGCCTCCCCTCCTCCTCTGCATCCACCAGTGAGCAGGCCCCAGGAAGTAGCCAGCAGCAACAGGTGCCCGTCAGAGAAACCCTGCATTGTCACTGCACGATTCCCACACAGTCACCAGTGGGACTCAACAGGCTTAATGGGCATGTGGCTCATGAGCTGCCTGCAGAGACACACATTCAGACACGAAAAGGCTTGTCTTCCGCAGAGGATGCCTGGGCTCTCAAGTCAGGGCTGGACTAGAAAAGTCAAGTGTACTTTGCCAGTATCCCCTCTCTTCCATACACATGTGCTCTACTAAGCCCCTCACCTCCAATTTTTATTTTCATTCCTTCCCCAGAACCAACACCTCACTTGATAACCAACTGATCTAATGAACCTCTTGTAAGAATATTTACCTTTGTAAAAAGGGGCACAGCGGAGCGCTAAAGAAATTACTTTATAAGGGGTAGAGTGTCGGCCACCACCAAGGAATGTTTAGGACTTTGTGTTTGGGATTAATAATGTAGAATGACCTTTACCTGTTGACCCTGCCAATCTTCTCCAAAAGAGAGAGACAGAGAGGATCCCCCTCAGCCACATATGTCCTCAGAGCCTAGCCCAGTGTCTGGCATAGAGAAGGTTGTCAACAAATGTCAATCGTTGCAGGCAATCCCAGGCTAAGAGCCACCAGCTGCTGAAAGATGAGCTTGTCCACTCCTGATGACCCCCAAAAGATAGATAAAAGCCTTCCCAAGCCTAATGGGGGACAGATACTGTCCCTTCTTTTCTGAATGTGATAATGAGTTTACTTTCTTAAGAGTGAGATCAGAAGGGAGTGAAAGTTAAACAAACAAACATCTTCCTTTACCTTGCTGATATTAACGGATTTGCATGGCTGTGCTCCGGGTATTGCACTAAGTCTGTTCTTTTTTCTCCTTCTTAGTAATAAGCTGAAGGACTTGAGGATGGGGTAGGAGGGGAATGATAAGCATCAAGAAGAGAAAAAGGTTACAAGGGCAGCAGAAAGTCCCCATGTTCAGCAAATACATGTTGAATGAACTTCAGCTTGAGGTGACACTAGACATTATATAGGTCACAGGCCAATGATTTAAATGCCTCAAGGTGGGAATGAGAGAAGGGGGCCAGTGAGATGGGTAATGAGGGGCCACTGCTCCCAGGAGGGCTCCCGACCTTTCCATGAGCAGTAGCCTCGTTTCAGCTCCAGATGATTATTCCCAAGTGGATATGTGAGTCCCTTGTGGCTAGATCTTCCCATTTTTCTCCCCAAGAAAAGCCACAAATGTGGATTTTCGTGAAAAAAAAAAAAAAACCCATTTTGAAACATTGTAAACTAGTTCAAAAAATTTCAAACACTATACCAGTAAATAAAAATGCATCTGAAAATTGGATCCAGTCTGTCCTGTTTGATGTGGAATAGTGGTTCTCAAACTTAAGCAGGCATCACAGTCTTCTATAGAGCTTAGTGATGACTGGGCCCACAGATTGCGGGGCCCCAACCCCAGAGTCTCTGATTCAGCAGTTCTCGGATTTCTAAGGAGTTCCCACACTTTGAGACCCATTGCTATTTGAGATCACTATGCTCTCCAGCCTTCCTGTCTGTCCCCTGTGAATGAACTTGTGTGTCTGACCTTTCTCTATCTAAACCTGCCTTCAGCACATGTATTTAAAATAGGATTGTGAGGCTCTGATTCTTGGGCTCTTTCATTTCCTGATCATGTTTTCCCTGACAAGGTCTGGACCTTCAGCATCATACTGTCTTCTTTAAGTCCCAAACCAGAAGATGCTCTTCTGAAGAATCAGGTGCCCCATGGACCTGTGATGCTCAGCAGCATTCAATCATGTTAATATTAGGTAAAACCCAATATAAATCCTCTTGGTGTCAGGGGTTCTGCAAGGTTGCTCTAATTGCCTGAAGCTTAAAAAACATTTTTTAACCTCTTCTGCCTTCAGAGAGTCAGTTCCAACTAGACCAGGGAAAATTTATAAACCCTTGGGGTTCTCATTAGGGCATGAGAGCACATTTCTGGTACCCAAGGAGCATCAAAAGAAGTAGCACATACTTGTTGCTCCAACAGGACTATGCTCAGCCAGGATTTCCATTGTGACTTGTCTTTTTTAACCCAGAGTTACAGAGCTGACTGGACCTTTACACCCCTACACAAGTCCTGACTAGAAATCAGTAAGCCTGCTTCCTCTAATTTCCCCAGAGAGTGGTGCAGAAACTGATGAAGACCAAGATTACAGGTGGCCCAGGAAGCTACAGATAAAAGAACCTGGCTCTCCTAAAAAACCCACTTGCCAGGGCCCCAGAATGACAGTTCATCTGTACCTCTCAGGATGATGGTTCCGAGAATTTAATCCCCAAAGTTCCGACATGCTCTCACTCAACCCAAATGTCTGCCCACCCTGTCCTTGAAATCTCCCAACAGACATACAAATAGACTAGCAGTGAGTCTTGCGGTAACCGTTCATGTCACTGTTTGGCATCTGGGAAAGGCCGCCATCCAGGACACGATGTCACAGGGAAGTTGAGTATAAGCAACTGTAAATAAGGTGGCCATAGGCAAGGGGACTGAGTCTGGTAGGTTCCCAGGAGAAACCGCGACATGGACAGCTCTTCTTGCTGAGGGGTGAGATCCCTGCATGGACCGTATGGGGTGGAATCCAAATGGAACAAGTGCATCAGCCCTGCCAAGATCCTGCTTTTGGAAGCCTGATGCTGGTGCCCAGGCTTCCCAAATCACTCACCTCTTGCCTCTCCACCACCCACTTAAAACTCTCTAGCTCAGATTTATGGGACTCTCTAAGCTAAGGTCTTCATCCCCTTTCACATGGGCTTGGGGCCTGCGTTCCCGTGTCTTTACCATGCTGAACCACACCTGCTACAGCTTATGCCCCCTTCCCCTGTATGAAATCAAGGAATTCTGGACTCAATAGAACCATAAAGGGACTTGAGCACCACCTATAAAATGTGAAGAATGATGACAACGGAGGATCAAATTGGACAGTGACCTCAAAGTTCCTGGCCACCATGAGCAGCTACACGTCAGAAAAGGGTGTCTGCATCCTCTGTCTTAACCTTGGCTGCACCCAGGTGTTCTAGTTCCCTTCCAGTGTGGAGCAAAATCCTGGCATGGTTCCCTCTGGCAAGAATGTGCCTGGGGGAGGAACTGGAGAGGGGAAATTTTAATGTGGACAAAAGAACCTGGGTAAAGTTAAAAGATACACTTTCCAAGGGAATCAACTCTGAGTTCAGGAATCAGTATGGGTACATAGTCCCCCCTTGGGCCTTCTTTGAGCCCACAGAGCTTTAACTGCATGGGGTTTCCAAGAGAGGGCCACAGAGAAGCCCACCTCCATAAGCTCCCACCGTCTCTTACTCATACCCAGGCCTCCCTTGGGCACATGTCCCAACACCATATGAGAGGTGAGAGCGAGTGTAAAGAGGCACTGGCAGTGGGGCCAAGTGGATGGTCTCATGGCACACACCTAGATGCCAGTCCTGGCCCAGGTGTCACCAGCCATTATTACTCAGCACATGAATTCTCCTCTCTAAGCCTCAGTTTGTCCATCTGTGAAACAGATAACAGCACCCATCTCATGCTGTCTTTGTGAGGGCTCAAAGAGCACGTGGTGCCCGTGTGTAAGCTTCTGTCTTAAGTGAGGTTCCCTAGGGACAGAGCCTAGACAGGGATTTGGGTGCACGTGGTTTATAGGAGGAGTGCCCTCAGGAGAAAGGAACAAAGTAAACAGGATGGGGCGGGGTAATATACTAAGCGGGGAAGCGGTCTCAGCCGAGTCCACCTCAGCCTTATCCATGGGGAGCTCTGGAGCATAAATTGCGCTACAGACTGGGCCCCTCCTGGAGGCTAAGGGCAAGCATCATCTACAGGCTGTCCCTAAGGAGGAAGGGAGGGTAGTGTAGTAGGGTAGGCTTCTGGGAGAGGCAGCTCCCATGCAGCTGAGGGCAATTCATAGCAGCTGGGGATAGGCGCCCCCTTGGTGATGGAGATCTGGGTAGGGCACCACCAGCATCCACCACACCTCCTTCTTTACTTCTCTTTAGAACTTCCAGCAATAAACCAACTTGCTGCATTGGCACAGAGGCATACCTGAGTTGTCTTGAGTGCAGTGCTAACTGCACCATAGCAAGAAGCTAATCGTGCCCCACAGCCACAACCTCATGACAGCACTATGAGGGTACAGATTCCACTCTTCTGATCTCACAGGAAGCTGCCAAGCAGGCAGGCTGCTTTGCCAGGAATAATGATGGGTTCACATTGACCAGCCACACCCTTGCCTTGTCACCATTAGGATCAAGCAGCTCTTCTCAAAAGGCTGAGTGGGCCCAGTCTAAGATCATGGAATAGAGCCTTGCTTCTCCAAGTGTGGCAGGCAGAACAGCAGCATGGGGTCCCCCAGGCACTGCTTAGGAAAGCAGACGCTGGAGGCCCCTCAAGACCTGCTGACTCAGAGCTCCAGTCCAACAAGACCCCCACATGACCCATGTGCACACCAACGCATGAGATTCGCTGGAGAAGGCACTCTCCCTTTTCTGTCCTTCGAGGCCCCACTGCAGTGCTTATCACATTTGCTGCAGTGTTTATGCTTACTTTGTATGTGACCAAGAAAAGAGTAGTAGCATGAAGCCAACAAGGAATCTTGAGACCCACAGACTGGGGTTTGAAACCTAGCTTTGTCACCGACTAGCTAGGTGGCCTTGGGCAAGTGGCTTCCCACTCTTAGGCCTTTTTTTCTCCACAGGTAAAATGAAGAGGATAATTTCTACCTCACATAGTTATCATGAGACAAAGTATTTAAAACACCTAACTCTGTGTTGAGCACACAGTGGGCATGCAAAAATATCCCCAAGGTCTAGCTTACTGCTTGACATGCACTAATGTTTAGGAAATGTAATTGAAATGAGTTGAGTTGAAGCAGGGTGACTTTCAGCCTCCGAAGAAACAGAATGCCCACGTGGAGAAGGATGGAGTTTCAGAAACTTTGATCTCTCTGCCTGCTCTCGTTCCCCTTGATGGTTTTCACAGCGAGTCATCAGCTGTCAACACGTGGAAGGATTTGTCCCTACCTACGCAAAGTCTTTGCCCTGCAATGTTTGGTAGGATGGATGTAGACTAATGGGGACAGACAGGGCCAGATGCCATGTGGCCTTGGCATTTGGAGCACACAGGCCTCCCTCCAGACTTCAAAGCAAATGTAGCAAACTGGTAGTATGCACCACATTTAGCCCTCGCCCCTATTTTATTTGGCCTATGCAGGTTTAAATATCATTTTTAATTACTTGAAGACATTTAAAAATCAGAGAATTTAGAAAAGAAATCTGGCTCTCTGGCTTCTCTTAAAAATTTGGTATTGGGCCGGCCCGGTGGTGCACTGGATAGTGCGCCGCTTGGGAAGCACGGTGGCGCTCCCGC
>NW_007757580.1:0-653 GCF_000696425.1 Galeopterus variegatus | reverse complement strand
GGGTTGCGATCCGTTGCCGGACACGGAAAAAGACAAAAGACAAAAAAAAAAAAATTTGGTATCACTCAACCTCCATTCCTGCCTGGCAACAGTTGGCTGGAGCTGAAAGCAGCTGCTTTCTTTGGCAGGGCCCAAGCTTTCTACTTTGCCACAGTCTACACTATTCCCTCTTGTCACACTTCACCCACGCTTGTTCCCTGTTTGGTCTCATGCTGTCTATCTTTCTAACCTCTCCTTGACTGATATCTGGAAGAACAGAAGACCCCAGGAGATTGGAGGAGGACTTTGGCCCTCTATAATCCATGGGACGGGGCTTTGAATAAATCGTGTNAGAGGCTCTGTGAGATGGGTGTCATTGAGGTGGCTCCCATTTTATGAATGAGAAAAGTAATGCTCAGAGAGGCAAATACGAGGGTACTTTGAAAGTTTATGGAACGATTCATATTTTCAATTCTATTTTTCTATGAACTTTTTGACGTACCCTTGCGAGTTTCCCACAATCACACAGGAGGCCAGTGGCAGAGCCAAGACTTAATCATGGATCTGGCAGATCCCAGTGTTCCTAAGCCCTTGGCTACAGCTCAGCTTCATATATGTGTACATAAGGGCTGCAAGATGGTAAATCCCCACTAAAAAAAAAAAAAAAAAGAATT